>NC_058405.1:62935912-62966771 GCF_002201575.2 Neomonachus schauinslandi | reverse complement strand
TAATTCTACTGCCCTAGCTAACTCTGACTAGTTCTTCAACTTTAATTTCCTTATTTTCTGGAAAACATTTCCAAGCACTCTTTTCTCTTCTCCCAAGACTGAGTTACATTTCACTTCATGGTGTCCAACACACTGCCTCTGTGTTTTTGTCTGCCTATCTTCTTGTATCTGTTTTATCCACTCATTGCTCCATTGATCTTTCTGTCCCCAGTACCTAGTACAGTGCTTGAGCACAAAAAGAGATCAAAATTGACTTGCTGAACCATTTAATCCACTAATAACAAGCATTTACTCTGTTTTTGGCTAAGATGGATGGTGCCATCTGTGGCCAGGTACTTCTCTATGTAGAGAGTCCGTCCAAGGAACTGGTCTTAAACTCATTCCCACTATGCTCAAATTAGCTAAATTAGTGAAACAGTGAATACAGACATTTCTTAAGGATTTTGCAAAACAGTGAGATACTACAGCAAGCTTGAGCAGTACCAGCAACTGAGAAACGAAGCTTCTCTGTTGGATGCTGCTAAACCTGAAACAAATCCATGGACAAGAAGGTTCAGCTAACTTTGAAATCACAAATTTTTTTACTAATCAAAGAATATCCCTAATGATGCCAAGTTCTTTTTTCAATATCTGTTCCTTCGTTTTGTAACATTGTTCAGAATGAAGCGTCATTCTAGGCACCTGAGTGGCTCGGTTGGTTAAGTGTCTGCCTTCTGCTTAGGTCCTGATCCCAGGCTCCTGGGATTGAACTCTGAGGTCCTGGGATCAAACCCTCCAGCCTGCTGCCGCCTTTCCACCTGCCCCTCCCCTGCTCGTGCTCGCTCTCTCTCAAATAAATAAAATCTTAAAAAAAAAAGAATGAAGCATTATTGTGATATAAATTATTTCAATTATCAGAACTGATAGGTTAAGTAAAGCCAAAATGCCCCAAAGTGGGAAATGCTATGTAATCCCATGCCTTAGCATATAAACTTAAGCCATTTTCTTTTTGGGAGAAAACAGATCTACATATACCCACCCTCACCCTATTCCACCTCACATCTCTACATAGTTAGCAATTGAGGTAGATTAGCTATGGGACATAGCTTAAGATCACAGTCACTAATTCACAGTCACTAACAAACTTTTATCCTTATTATTTCTTCGCGGGAAAAGTCATGTTCTCTAACATTCAGAATAAAATTCATACCCAAAATTATTATGCAGAGTTACTCAGAAATCTACAGTGTGTGTTTGGAGAGGAAAGAGATTTTTAAAAATCACCAAAATTCTGCCTCCCTATTACCATGCCTCAGTAAAGGAAACCAGGGATTGTCTGGAGAGACGGCTGATTCCAGGGTGGTCAGGAAAAGTCCAAGGTGAGACTTGGGACATCTTGTTATAGTAGAAAACAAGAGGGTACCTGGGTGGCTCAGTTGGTTAAGCATCTGCCTTCAGCTCAGGTCATGATCCCAGGGTCCTGGGAGTGAGTCCCACCTCGGGCTTGCTCGGAGGGGAGCCTGCTTCTCCCTCTCCCTCTGCCCCCCACTCATGCTTGCTCTCTCTCTCATGCTCTCTTTCTCTCTCAAATAAATAAATAAAATCTTAAAAAAAAGGAAAGAAAAAATAATTGAAAAAAAGATGAGTATGTCACAAGGATGCAGGAACCAGCTTGAAAGCATGAAAAGCACAATATATAAAGAATGGAATTGAGAAATTAGACTTGATCAAAAACACTTCCACTCTTTGTAAAATACCATTCACGAGAAAATGAAAGACAGGTCACAGAATGAGAAAATATCTACAAAATACAGATACAGATCTAATACAGGACTTCTAACCACAGTATATAAGAAATCTCTCAAAAAAATCTACTAAAACAATCCTATTACAAAATTAACAAAGATTCTGAAGAGATGCATCATCAAAGAAGATACATAGATGGCAACTAGGCATATGAAATAATGCTCACTGACCATTAGGAGATTGCAAATTGAAATTGCATGTATGGTCAATTGATTTTTTTTTTAAAGATTTTATTTATTTATTTGAGACAGAGAGAATGAGAGAGACAGAGAGCACATGAGAGGGGGGAGGGTCAGAGGGAGAAGCAGGCTCCCTGCCGAGCAGGGAGCCCGATGCGGGACTCGATCCAGAGACTCCAGGATCATGACCTGAGCTGAAGGCAGTCGCTTAACCAACTGAGCCACCCAGGCACCCAGGTCAATTGATTTTTCAACCAAAATGCAAAGGCAATTCATTGGAGAGAGGATACTTTTCACAATAAGTGATATTGAGATAATTGTGTGTCAGTATGAAAACAACAACAAACCCTTTCACTTCCACCACAGACCTAAGTGTCAAATCTAAAAAATTAAACTTCTAGAAGAAAACAGGGAAGAGGGCGCCTGGGTGGCTCAGTTGGTTAAGCGACTGCCTTCGGCTCAGGTCATGATCCCGGAGTCCTGGGATCGAGTCCCACATCGGGCTCCCTGCTCAGCGGGAAGTCTGCTTCTCCCTCTGACCCTATCCCCTCTCATGCTGTTTCTCTCTCTCTCTCTCTCAAATAAATAAATAAATAAATAAATAAATAAAAAGAAAACAGGGAAGAAATCTTTGTGACCTTGGGTTAAGCAAAGATTTCTTAGATACAACACAAAAACCACAATGAGATACCACTACACCCATATAAGAATAGCTATAATTAGAAAGACAGATCACACAGAGTGATGGCAAGGATGCAGAGGAACCAGAATTTCTCATATGCCACTGATGGGACACAAAATGGTACTGTCACTTTGGAAAACAGTTTGGCTCATGAAGTTAAGCACACATATACATACAACACAGCAATCTTATTCCTAGTCATTTGCCCAAGAGAAATAAAAATGTATGTTCATACAAAACTTTCAGGCAAATGCTGATAGTAGTGTTATTCATATCCACTAACAACCGAAAAAATAAAATAAAATGAAATAAAATAAGTCTTTCAACCAGCATATATAATACCAAAGTGGTACATCCATAAGATGGTATACTACTCATCAATGAAAGGAAACAAAGTATTGTCATAGGCAACAACATGGATGAATCTCAAATGCATTATGTCAAATGAAAGAAGCCAGATTCAAAAGGCTGCATGAGACCCAAAAAGCAGATGAATGGTCGCCCAGGGCTGGGAAAGTTGGAGGGAAATAGGAAGTGGCTCCTAACAGGTATTGGCATTTGGGGAGCAGGGGGGAAGTGACGAAAATGTTCTAAAATTGATTGTGATGATTGCCCAACTCTGTGAATATACTAAAAACCACTGAAATGTACACTTCAAATGGGTAAACTGTATGGCATGTGACTTGTATCTCAATAAAGCTGTTTTTTAAAATAGGTTGTATACTATATAATTCCACTTCTATGACATTCTACAAAAGGCAGAACTATAGGCACAGAGAACAAATCACTGGTTGTCAGGGGCTGGGGTGGAGGAATCGGCTACAAAGGACTTGGGGGAACTTTTGATTGTGGTAGAGGGTACACAACTGTGTGTGTTTGTCAAAACTCGTGCAACAGTTAACTCAGCAGGATGAATTTTACTGCAAATAAACAATACCTGAATAAACCTGATGTTAAAAATAAAATGCAACTGTATTTCCTATCAGAAAAATAGTCATTACTTTTGTGGGTTTTAACTTATATGTTAGAACGACAATACTATTCACCTTCTCCCAGATATTGCATTATCAGTGGTATGTCACAAACATAACACCTACGAATATATATGGTTTGTCATTACATTTTTTATCACTGAAGTGGTGTTATTCCACTTTTAAAACATTTTTGAATAAATGTAAGAGGTAATGCAGTAATATGCATTTCCAGGCACAATTATAAAGCTATTAACTACCTCTGGGTCTATTTATTATCGTTTTAGGAATAAGATAAATTCAGTTTACATGTGCTTATTATGTTAACGATGGGCTTTATAGCCTTAAAAAGCATATGCAGAGGGAAATTTAATTGCCTATTGAAAAGAAATATTCCAAAATCAAATTATTTCATTCTTGTAAACTTTCTTAAAGCATGTTGGATTTTTCGAATAGCGAAGTCGAATTTTTTTTATATATATTGAAAAGTGTCACACATAGGGAAAATCTGCAAGAATAAGAACAGTGCATAGAACATCGACATACCACTTACCCAGATTTACCTAATGCTGACCTATTACCCTGTTTGTTGTCATTTGTTCTCTCACATATATATGCGTCTAGTTCTGGGTTGTCTGGACCGTTACACTCACCTATGTGGCTATCCTTTGACCAACCCAATCTCACACTGACTTGATTAATGCCGCTTTCTACTAAAGCTTGAAATCAAATAGCATGAGTCTTCCGACTTTGGTGTTTCTTTTCAAAATTGCTTTAGCTATTCTAGTACCATTACCTTCCCATTTAAATTTTGGAATCAACTCCCCCAAATCTACAAGAAGTCAAACTGGGAATCAGATTAGGAATGAATCTATAGGTCAACTGGGGGATAACGGACACCTTAACAATCAATACTGACTCCTCCAACAACCAAGGACATATTTTGTCTCTCCCTTTATGTAGGTCTTTGATTTCTTTTTTCAAAGGGGAAATTCAGTTTCTATTTCTGGCATCTTCTTTTCCATCACTGCCTATCCCCCACTCCATTCCCCAAAGTCAAGTTTTGACACATTAAAGAATGTGCTTAAGACATGGATAAAAAGTAATATTTTTGTATTTTTAAACTTTCAGCTACTAACGTAATGACAGCCTTCTGTACTTAAAAGTTTCCACCTAATAATGACTCAAAATATCTTGGTTAACTTCCTTAATATCCGCGAATTAGCTAAATATAGCTGGCCTGAGCTTTTTGCTGGACAGGGCAACTCTTCAAACATCAGAAAAAATTCATGAGAAGATAAAATTTTAAAAATCAGTACCCTCTGTGCCAGCTACCATTCCCTTCATGGATCAGAAATAGCATGCGGTTATCTGATCCACAAAGTTTTTTGATCAAAATAAATTATACACATGGGTAACTTAACCCCAATGTCAACAAGCCAGCTTAAACATGGACCCTTGAAGCCTGTCAGATCCAGGGACAGGCATTAATATAAGGAGGAATCTATGAACTAAGAGGAACACACACGACCATATTCAAAGACCATGTTTATGACAGTAATTGGTTAACTGAATATTTTTCAAAAGAGTCCCTTTTGTTCTTAATGGCATTGAAACCATTGCTGGGCTCTCCCACTGTCACCAACAGGACCAGCAGTGGGGAGTATTGGTGTATGCACAAGATCAAAAGCTGGGATGAAAGGGCCTGTAATTAATAATAATTGCTTCCCAAGTGTCTATTTTACATAAAGATTCCACTTCATAAGGCATACATTCAAGTCCACTGGATAGGCTTAATATTTTCACTGTGGGTGGTCCTTTCTGGGAAAGTTATTCAAAGGGTCTGCATGGGGCTAGCAAAACATCATTCATAAGACGGATACAGAAGAATTACAGAGACAAGCACACCTTTGCCAATGGTGACATCTTACAAAGCAGCCTATGCAGTCTTCGAAGCATGTGGAACAAAGGGCTTCTAGAGACAGTGAGGGCACAGTTATTCATTTAGTCGAGTTCTTTTTATTTAATGGGTGCTTTTTGGGAGGTGGTGACCAAGAGTGGGGTTGACGCTTGCAGTCCTGGTTGTATACTTAGCTATTATGTTTCTGTGGATAATTTTAAATAAAAGGGGAAAACTCTACGAATGCCTTTGAATGGAGTTAAATGGCAGAAAGAGGAAGCCGCATGAACCCAGCAAAGGGAAGCCAGAATAATATTTCTATAACTCGAAAAAAATGAGAAGTTTCAATAAATACCAACATTTTTATGCTTATATGACAAAATTGTTCATCTTAATCTTCATCGGGAACAGATGAATACAATTAACGGATTACAATTTTAAATTCTTTTGATAACCGCTTAATAATCATGATGGTCAGAATCACTGTGGCAAATGGATTAAAATAATAGCCCCATTCTTCACTCATTCCTATATCTACCCTCCATGAAATGAAAATTTGCTGCTTGACCCCTTGAAGATGGACTGGCCTTGTGACTTGCTTTGGCCAAAAGAAAGCAGTAATGAGACTAGACCTCAAAAGGCCATGCATGTCTGGGAATTCTGCCTTGCTGTCATGAAAGTAGCCTGAGCTGACCTGTTGGATGATGCAAAACAGATAAAGAAGAGCCATCTCAGCTGAGACCATCCTATACCAACCTGCCACCAGGCAACTTGTCTGCAGATGGCAGACACATGAGTGAGAACAGGTGAGACTTGATGCACTACCCTGCCAACACATAAACTCATGAGCATAATTAACATATGGTTCTTGTTTTGCCATGAAATTTGGGGATGGCTTGTTACTCAGGACAAGCTCACTGATACAATCACCTACCTTTCCAAGTACAGTAAGAAACTTCAAGTTCATTCTGTATCTTTCTCTTTTCCTGCCCTTGTGTTTTCTCAGTTACCACTACCACCAATGCTAATCCTATGACTCCTGATTTTTCAATGTACTTTGACCTCTCTCATATTTCCCGTGATCAGTCACTTAGTCTTATAGCTTCTGTATAGAAGCGGGTCTCAAATCTATCTGCTTTTCTCCATCCTTTCCGCAGGGCGGAATGTCCCTATTTGCTCATTCGTTTGTCTTCTCAAAGCTTTCCTTTCCTCATTCCTTTGTTTCTTTAATACATTCTTCAGTCACTAAAGCAGAGTCATTTTCTTACTAAATAGAAATCATTATTTTAGTAAGACGCATGTCAGGACATATTCCCCATCTCAGATACTTTAATAGCTGCCAGTTGCCTTCAGAATGTTCCGAACAGCTTAGCATGGGATTCGAGATGCTCCATCATCTGATCCCAATCTCCCCTCTTCGTCACTCCCCACTGTCTCCTTCTACACATCTTCAGTACCATCAAGCTAGAACTATTACCCAGGCCCTTTGACATCTCTGTGCCTTCATGATGTTATTTTCAGCCCCTCTTCCCCATCAAACTCCAACCAACCCCACTACTGACTGCTCTCTGACCCTCTTCTGTGGTCCCCTCCACTCACACCTCCGTCCCAGTAGTGCCTTGGGTGGATTTGTCCTTTCCGCTGAACATCTCGCACCGGCCTCTATTACAGTCCTTTTTTCATTACAGTTTAATCTATGCTTAGTTGAATACCCGAAGGTTATAAATTCTTTGGCAGCATGGTACATGAGTTTTTGCACCCCTCATATGCCCAGCACAATGCTTAATATGTCAAGTGTAATATGCTAGGGATCCTGGGGTCTCAGAGGGAGAGGAACTGTTCAGAGCGAATTTAGTTTTCTGGCCAACAGACAAATCTAGATGTGGGACAAATAAATCCCTTCGCTCCCTGATCAGAAATGGAAAGTTATGCATAGAGAAAGTTAGTTTTTGACTCCTTCAAAATTCTAAACTTAAATATCACAATACACCATCAGCTATTTCACACCTATTCAGGAAACTGACAGCTATAGACTATGTTAAATTCATTTAGAATCAGGACCCATGGGGCGCCTGGGTGGCTCAGTCGTTAAGCGTCTGCCTTCGGCTCAGGTCATGATTCCAGGTCCTGGGATGGAGCCCCGCATCAGGCTCCCTGCTCAGCGGGAGGCCCGCTTCTCCCTCTCCCGCTCCCCCTGCCTGTGTTCCCTCTCTCGCTGTGTCTCTCTCTGTCAAATAAATAAATAAAATCTTTAAAAAAAAAAAAAAGAATCAGGACCCATAAGTATTATAATCTCTATCCATTCTCACCCTTGTCTGTCTGGCATATTTGGCAGAATCAGATAAGTGAAGGGTAACTTCTGAATACAGTAAATACAGTAAAACCTTGAAAAACAGCTCTCTGTTTAGCAAACCATTTATTTTTACATGCTGCTGTGAAAAGAAGAAGGAAAATAAGTTGATATCAAGACTCATGCACTAGCTACTGTCAGGCATATATTATCTTCAGAAGAGAATTTTATAATCACACGTACATTTCCCCTCTAAAAAGAAACACAGCGACCCTGAGCAAAGTCTTTTAACTCCTCTATGTCCCTATTTGCTCATCTGTTAAATGAGTGACTGAAACTAAACTTCAGTGAGTTTTTTTTTTTTTTAAGATTTATTTATTTATTTTAGAGAGAAAGAGAACAAGCAGGGGCAGGGGCAGAAGGAGAGGGAGAAAGAATCTCAAGCAGACTCCACACTGAGCACAGAGCTCGACGTGGCCCCATGGGCCGATCCCAGGACCCTGAGAGCACCACCAGAGCAGAAACCAAGAGTCGGATGCTTACCCAACTGCACCACTCAGGCCCCTCTTCACTGAGCTTTTTTTTTTTTTTTTAAGAATTTATTTATTTGTTAGAGAGAGAGAGAGCACACGCACGAGGCGGAGGAGAGGCAGAGGGAGAAGCAGGTTCCCCGCTGAACAGGGAGCCCAATGCTGGGCTGAATCCTAGGACGCTGGGATCATGACCTGAGCTGAAGGCAGATGCTTAACTGACTGAGCTACCCAGGTGCCCCTCAGTGAGTTTTTTAAACATTAGTTTATTGAAACTAATGTTCACAATAGTGAATATAAGGGAATGAAAGATTTTCAATAATAAAAATTTCAAGTATTAAATTATGCATAATATACTTTAAGAGACAGCAAAAGACACCACTATAATTTTTTTTTTTTAAAGATTTTTATTTATTTATTTGACAGAGAGATAGAGAGCACAAGTAGGCAGAGCGGCAGGCAGAGGGAGAGGGAGAAGCAGGCTCCCCACTGAGCAGGGAGCCGGACGTGGGGCTCGATCCCAGGACCCCAGGATCATGACCTGAGCCGAAGGCAGCCGCTCAACCGACTGAGCCACCCAGGCGCCCCGACACCACTATAATTTTGAAAGATTTTTTTAAAGGTGAAAAATAGAGTATTTTCATGGCTTTCAATTAGTTAGAAATTTCAGGGGCGCCTGGGTGGCTCAGATGGTTGAGCATCTGCCTTCAGCTCAGGTCATGATCTCCAGGTCCTGGGATCGAGGCCCCAGCTCGGCGGGGAGTCTGCTTCTCCCTCTCCCTCTCCCTCTGCCTCTCCCCCTGCTCAGGTTCTCTCTCTGTATCTTTGTCTCAAATGAACAAATAAAATCTTAAAAAAAAAGAAAAAGAAATTTCAATTAATAAGAACAAACAGTCAAGTTAATCCAAGTACTACTGTAAATATTAAAACACCGGTCTTATGGAGAATGGAACCACCACAGCTTTGTAGATGAGCTGTGGGGCCTTAGACAGGTTATCTAATCTCCATTTCATTGTCTGAAAAACAGGGAGAATAATTCCTGCCTTGTTGGAGGTTGTAAAGATCGAATGAGATAATGTCCATGCAGTGACCAGAATATAGCAGATACCAAATAAATGTTAATTTCCCTTTCTCCACCATCCTCAAGAAAATTCAAGAGCACTTCAACAGTACATGATTAGAAGTTTCCTCTCCACTGTATTTATTATTGTTTTTCATTACTCAACATGCTCTCATATGCTAAAATATTTTATTTTCACAGATAACACTTGCTTCAAAGTCACTTATCCTCCCCTGTTTACTAGATGGCAGGCTGATGATGCCATTAAAAGAGCCACAATAAATTTACTCATAAAAGCAATCTGACACAAGTCTGAGCTTCAGTCATATGCTGGCATACGAAATAAAGTTAGGGAATATCTGATAATAACTTTGGTTAATAGAAATACCATAGAGAGTAGAAACCCTTGATCATCCTAACTCTCCCCAGTACTAGGCAGGATATCCTCTTTCAGGAAATGAAGAATCTATCATTTTCTTAACGGTGTTTTCTGATCTCTAAATGTCACTCTCTTTGCATATAGTTAAGCAGAGTTGAGCTTTTAACATCTTTATTTGAAATAGAGGAACATTCTAGAAAGCATTCCTTTTGATGAAATTCCTGTTAATTTAATGTAATCATGCTTTCGGTCTTGGTCCACTAAGTTTAATTGGACAAAACAGACAAGGAGGGACAGAGCCTGGAACCAGAGTTCCCATTGGAGAGGTGTCACTCTAGGTGCTGAGATGAGGCCCATCTATCTGACCAAACACAGCATCCAAGGAAATGATAACAGGCACGTACTAGAAGTCTCAGTGATGGAGAGTGGCAAGGGTGATATCAGTTTCAAGGCCAAAGGAGCACCCAGTGCCTCTCCTCTAGGGGCAGGTGGAGATGCCTTCCCAGGAAAGCTACACATAGAAGAGACCCACTGACCCTGTTCCCTAGACTCAGATTCAGAGACAGTCTCTGGTTTCTGGGCACAGGATTTATGGAGGAGACAAGGTCTTTTTTCCAACGTAATTGGCCTAATGAGCAGGAAACAAGATGTGGATGCAGATCGGGTTCAAGATGGGCACTTGGATCTTAAAAACAATATCTAAAAGAGGGCACAGGGTCAGAATTAGATTAATTGAAGAGGACACTGCAGATCCCCAAAGCAAATGGGATGGAGCTCCTTAAACCCCACCTCCTCCAGTGTCATTCCTTTTTAGCAAACACAATATATACCACAGAATAATTGTGAAGATGAAAGCCATTCACTGAAAGCCAACTTTGTGCCCCTGCTCCAGGCAGTGGGAAATCAAAACTGAGGAGGACAACTGTCTCCACCTTAAGAAGCTCAAAATCCAGTGGAAGAGGCAAAACATGATGAGTACTCTGTTGCAGATGGTCACCACATGCTGCAGGACACAGAAAAAGCCATCTAACCTAGAGCTGGTTAAGTAAGGAAAACATCCTCAAATATATTCAATATGTTTTGTTGAACTAAATCCTCAGACAATTACTACGGCAGTCCTCTAGTCCTCTATCTTCTCTTCCCTCGGGAGAAAACATTTCTTTGACTTTCTTACATTAAACATTTAAGAAAATCCTTCCCATTCTTTCCAGAACACCCTCTAAATTCTCTCAGAGCACTGCTGAATTATTCAACTGGTGATCTCTGCCACAAAGACCAACTGAGCTTCTGGTCTACACAGGCATCACGATGCCACGCAGAGAACTGGTCCTCAAAAATCTATCAACATGGCTGCCATGCAAATCCGCTACTACGTTATTTCCTGGACAAGAGTTTGTATGAGCTCAAAATCAACATTATTTTTTTTTTAAAGATTTTATTTATTTGACAGAGAGACCCCCAAAATCAACATTATTAATGATTATAAGTTAGCAAACACCTTCTGTTAGCATCAAACCACATGCTTTGTCTAAATGGTGTTGCAACGAATACATGAATCATCTCCACAATTCTTCTGAGAGAGTATTTATTACCTCCACTTTATAGATGAGAAAACGAAGATTCAGAAAGTAAATACATTTTCACAAGGTTATATAACTAGAAGATAAAATCCTTCTAGTGGAGCCAGAATTTAATTCCTGCTGTTTGTCTCCCAACTGTGGAAGTCTACAAGCTTGCCTCTCATCTACATACAGACTTCTTTTTGTTTACTACCTGGGAATACTCCAGCACAATCTAGTTTGTTATGGAAATTACCTAACATGGTATAGCATTTGGCTGTTTTCAAAGCAGTTTTACACATATCATGTAACGGCTACGTTAAACCCCGTGACTCTGTGTTGGCTCCAGCATTGAGCCTAAGGTTTTAGCTTGGCAAACTCGACTGACACTTGACCAACTGGCCCCTGGTGACATGCTAGCCTCCTCTCTTGCCATCCTTCCCCTCCCTCTGCTTTCTTCACTCTTATGCTCGAACCAGCACTTGTCCACACCCATGTGGCTTCCTCTGACCAAAGGCCTTTCCCACTTTTCTGCCTGACCAATGGCCTCAGCTCTTCAGGACCCAGATGGTCCCCATCCAGAAGCTTTACCTGCCTCCTCCCCACTCCCCAGCACTGACTGCTCCCTCCATCTCACTTTTAGAATGCCAGCATAGCTGCACTTACTTCCTTGCATCAACACTTGTCTTCCAATCTCTCCCTAAAGCCTTACTAATCAAGGTGTGACCCATGCACCTGCGGTGGGGACACCTCCCAGGGATCTCTGGTGTTTCGCAAACCCGCTGCCTCAGAGTTGATGCTGCCAACAAGATCTCTTTGACTCCGATGCACTTTAGACTTGGAGAAGAACTTCTCTCACAGGCTATGGATTTCAGGGTAAGATGAGTGGAATCTTATGTATCCTCAGAGCTCAGCACAAGACCCAGCACTGAGTGAATACTCTGTAAATGTTTAAGTCAAGATGAATATGTGATCTCATTTGATTCTCACAACAACCTTCTAAGATAGGAGCTACTCTCTCTGTGTTACAGATGGGAAAACTGAGACTAGAGGATTTAAGAAAATTTCCTACAACTAGGGATGCCTGGGTGGCTCAGCCAGTTAAGCATCTGACTTTGGCTCAGGACATGATCTCAGGGTCCTGGGATCAAGCCCTGGGCAGGCTCTGTGCTCAGCACTGCTTTTCCCTCTCTCCCACTGCCCCTCTCCCTCTGCCCCTGCTCCTGCTCTTTCTCTCTCTCAAATAAATAAAATATTTTTAAAAAAAAGAAAAAGAAAATTTCCTAAAACTCACACAGCCAGTGATTAGCAGGATGAGGTCCACATCTTCTTATTTATTTTCATTTCCCTACACTGTTATACTCCATGCATTATAAATAAGAACCAGTATTTATCTAATATTTCACAGGACATTGATTTCAGTATTAGGATACTGCCCAGGTGAGATTAGCAGACACTCTGCTTTCAATGTCCACACACTCATTCATTCCTCTATGCTGTAAAGTCTTACTGACCGGCCACCGTGGGCCGTGCAGTGTAGTCAGAATGAAAGACATGACCAAATCAGTCTTTGCCCTCATGCAGACAGCAACAAATAAACAGCCCTCCTCATCCAGTGTGAGAAGACCCAGAGTCCAGGATGCAGGTCAAGCGTGAAGGAAAGACCCAGAAGTCAGACGTAGGGTCGGGCTGTCTATGGAAAAAAAAATCCCATGTTAAAACTGTTTGTTTCATTTATCTCTTAATTTTCCAAGACCACGCTTGTGCGTGTGTGTGCGTGTGTACACCATGTGCATACAGGAAAGGGGAAAACATGAGGAAAGGCGTTTGAAACAGCCTATAGCACATGCTGCCAAACAAAATCTGGAAGGCAAGATAGAGAAAAAGACCCACCAGGGCGCCATTCGGTTTTCAATGCATCAAAGATTTACACACTCTTCCCATTATCATTAATGGCTGTTATGAACATAATTTGTCCCCACGCACCAAGGGGAGAATAAATTCCTCACAGAGGGGAAATAGAGGGTATTCAAAGAAAAAAAAAATTTTATGCAGGAGGCTGATGACTGCTAGCTGATAATGAATTCAGTAGGAGTAATAATAATTTTTTAAATTCCTCATTAAATGAGTCATAAAGGTCACAGGGCAATACTAGAAACACACACACACACATACAATATCTCTAAATTCTCCAGCAAAGTAGCAACGACAAAAAAATAATGGCTTTTTTAAAGTACAGGGCTAAATAAACTAGAAATAAACATCAGGATGAAATGAAAATAAAAGGGAACAGAAATTCCAATAACTTTAAATTATAAAGATCAAATAAAAAACCCAGAAAAGCACAAGGATGGATCAAATAAGAAAACCCCTTCTGGGAGACTCCATTCTCCCAAAGTCACTAAATCTGTTGATGACTGTAACAAAATAAAAGAAGGTATCTTTGTGCAGAGGAAAAAGCAAACACATTCTTAAGTGACTAGAATAAATGAGTCCGGCAGGTTGATAAGTGACTTATACAGTTCCATATAGGTGTTAGATAATTAGACAAGGGACCGAAAATGTTCTTGGAGGGTAAAAGCCTACAAATCAGCAGGATGGAAGCATTCTCAAGAGCAGCATGGTTACATATTTTAATGCCTTCTTGGCTCATCATAATAAAACAAGAGGCAAAGTAGAGGTATGGGACTTGGAACATCATTTTTACTTTCCTGGGAGCAGCATTTCTTAAGACAATTGGGAGGTTTTTGTTCCTCATCAGATCCTTATTAATCCACCATCATGTCTCCATATTTTATTATTCCTACCAGGGTAACAGATTATGGCCACGATCGCAGGTCATAAAGTGTAACAGCTAAATCGGGGGATTGGAAACCAAATTTGGAATAAAGAATGGGGCATGCTCCTTTACTTCTCCGAGCCTCTGCTTCCTCCCCTGTAAAACGAGGTTAATAGACACCATCACCTCGGGCTGTCCAGTAAGAGAACATACATTCGTTGTATATTCCCCATGGGCAACCAAAACTGTGTGATAGAGATGTGAGTCTCTTAGAATCAGGCCAGGCCCATCGTGAGCCCTCAGTAAACATGGGCTGCTATTCTTGCCTTGGAAGGCTTCCTGCCATCGAGAGTCATTAAATACAAGAAATTCTGAGCTGTTTTCCTCTGGAGAGATTTTTTTTTTTTTAAAGAAATACAGTACAACTTTAGCCAAATTGGTAGATAAATTGCCAAGTCCAGGGATAAACTCTATTTAGTGCACTCTGAATAGGGCACCTAACACACCATTATAAATATAGAGTGCTTAACGAGGAGTATTTGATAAAAATGGTAAAGTCTACTGCCAGAGTTAAATGAGGTGCCTTCTTTGGACTCCTTCCAAATGGAGGCAGTGAAGGAAAGAATGAATATTAAATATCTATCTGTCTATATATCTAGACTGTGTCATCCAGACTGGGCCAGAGCAACAAGTATTCATGCCTCTTCAAATGTCTCAACAGTGGTAAGTGGACCACGCAGTACAAACTTAACAGCACTAATAGTCCTCGATTGCACTGTCACCTGTAACCGCCCCACCTAGAGGTGGGCTCGGCGGGGAGCCTGCTTCTCCCTCTCCCTCTGCCCCTCCTCTCTGCTTGTGCTCACTCTCTCTGTCAAACAAATGAATAAAACCATTGGGAAAAAAACTACACTGTTATGTTATACTACTTTGGTGGCCTTTGGGAAATATACAAGTTGAAAGCATCTAAACATGGGCAAGTGAATTGAGTTTGGACCTCAGGAAAGAGAAACACTGATAAAGATTAAATTTGTGTATTTAAACATAAAGCCTTTGTATACAATGGGTTAACAATACCACTTCCATACTCTGCCAGCGAGCAATTCTCCTCTGGAAACTGGGACAATATACCAACTCTTATGTGACAAAGTGAAAAAATGCTGATGCGGCAAGGTTCTGGAAAACCCGGCTATATGCCTTTTATATCTTGATATTATATCAGCTAGCATTCCTCAATAAGTAAAATAAAAATAAAGGGCAATAAAGTAAAGACTATATCCTCTGGATGGAGTGGCAATCCCAAACTATAAACATTTCTTCCACATTCCAAAGTTCTAAGAATAACTCCAAAGATCGAAATGACCCATGCCACTAAAAGATACCATTTACTTAGAATAAAAAACAAACTATCCTGAAATAAGTATGCCATCCAGCTCATCCCATACCCAGAAGAAGATAAGCCAAGGAAGAAAAGATAGAGGAGAAGCCATTAAATTAAACTACAATGTAGCCTATCATAGAGTAATAAAGTGTTCTTTTAAGAAAACAATCCAGTTTATGTCATAGAGAGTATCATTTCCAAATACTCCGGTCAAAAAAGAAAGAGTCGCTTTTTGTTTTGGGGTTTTTTTGTTTTCTGTTTGTTTTGAGTTCAAGTTTGCTGCAAACTACATATGACAATACAGTTCTTAAAAAGTGCAAAAGGAAGCCCCAACTATAATTTTGCTGTTGTGGTTTTTATATTTGTGTAGTTGTTAAAATAAGATGAAATGCTGGCACAACTATGACCGAGAGCAGAAAACAAGCTACTGAATGAGGAGAAAGTGACCAAAGAAATGAGTAGAGAAGTGAGGGGTAGTGTGGGAGGGATTTTAGTGGGAACAATGGGTTTTTTTTTTTGGTCTGCATTAATTGGCTTATTTCTGAATGAACATGTGATTATTATAAAAGAACAGTCCGTATAGTCTAGTAAAACTGTAAATTCCTGGCAGAGTCAATTTGAAAGTATAAGGCTGACAAGCCCTTCTTTTAGAAAATCTGAGAACTATTTGCATGAGAATTATCACTCTGAAGTGAGCAAATTCCAGTCCTGTGGACTCACAGCCTCTGCCACCTACACTGGGGCTCCCAGGCCAGTGAGCTCCAGCCCACTGTATGGGGGGATTCCAGGACCAAACCAGCTCAGAGGAGTCCTGTGGGGCACAAGAAACATAATGAGAAAGCTTGTTGCCAAGTTAAAAAAAAAAAAAAGCCAAATCAAAGAAAAGCCAGAAGGCCATTTTGTTTATATTTTAACTCAATTTTTAAACTATTCCACCCCAAAATATATCTGAGACACAAACTCAACCAAATGCAAGAAAGAGCTTCTGGAAACTCGTGAAACTGAGAATGATATTTATAGCAACTATACGCCTCTCAAGTTCAAAGTGTCAAGGCATGATTTTATCCTGTTGGAAAGAGTAGAAAGAGGAGGAAGTCTTCAGATGGAAGTGTGAGCCATCCCTTTTAAAGGAAGGAAATTGTATTTAGCTGGAGAGAAGAACAAAGGAACTTTTGACTGCTAATTGGTTAGCTCCTCCTTTTCCTTATATTCTATTAAGGCAACCAGTTTTTCTACTTGCTATCCCTCAAGCATCATTTTGAGAGAATAAATCCTTAGAAAGCAGAAGTAGTATCTCAATAACTCCCAATATATATTATCTATTGTGGCATCACATGTGAAAGCTTTATGAAAGACTGATGAAGTAATAAAGTAATAAATAATGAAGGGCACGGAAGGAAAATTGAAAGTGACCTCTACTTGGGGAAGTTGTCCAAAACCTGGGTTCAAATCCAACATCTGCCACTAGCTGGGGTGTTATCTTGGAAAAGGTGCTCAACTTCTCTGTGTCTTGATCTCTTTAGGCTCAAAAGTGGGGTTTATAATCACATTCATCTCCCAGGACCTTTGTGAGAAAATGTATGCTAAGCACTTAGCAAGGTGCCTTTCACATAGTAAGCACTGAATAAATGTTAACTAGTATTATTTTTTGGCTGTCATCAGAGAACACTTCAATTATTGAAAAGGTCTTGGCATTGAGAGAGTATGCTTGGTCCCAAATAAAGTTCAGAAAACTCCAAATTTCAGGCGCAGTAATGGTGTTCTATATTCCCACTTAAAAACATTTTTAGGATTAGAGAATAACTTAGATTTCTAAAATTCCTTGTAAAATCTTAAATTTTAGAAGAATGAAAGTGACCAAAGAAAACTATCAGTATTATTTTTTCATCAAAATTTTAAGTTCTGCATTTTTATCTAACAAACTCTCTTGCCCCATATTACTAAGACTTTAACCACAGGAAAATAGAAAATGAGCACAAAATCCAATCCATAACTTGAAATTATCAAGGAAAAAGTACACAGACTTTTAGAGTAAGGATCAATAGACATTTTTCATAAAAATCCAAACAGTAAATATTTTTAGGTTTTGTGGGCCACATAAGGTCTTTCATTTCTCCTCCTCACCCTCCCTCCTCTTCTCCCTTTCCCTCTCCCCCTCTCCAGCTTCTTCAATTTTTAACAACTTAAAAATGTGAAAACCATTCTGGTCTTTAAGGCAATACAAAATACAGGCCTCAGGCCAGATTTGGCTGACAGGCTATTTCCAATCCTGGTTCTGGAGCAGGGATCGGGAAAACAACAGCAGAGGCCAAATCCTGCCTGCAGCCTGCTTTTCTATATAAAGTTTTACTGGAACACAATTACTGCCATTCGAATTGCTTACAGCCTTTTTCCCACCCCAAAGACAGACTTGAGTAGTTTTAACGGAGACAGTAGGGGCCCACAAGCCAAATACACTTACTATCTGACCCTTTACAGAAAAATGTTTGCCAATCTCTGTTCTAGAGTAATGAGAATTCTTCATTTATATAACTTTTCACTCTTCCTTTCCACTATGGGAAGAACTAGAACAAATGGCCTTAGTTACTTTGTTGAGACATTTTTTCCCCATTGTTAAACTCCATAAAAGCCAAAACATACTAAATTTTATACATGAAACTAGCATTGGGTAGAGAAAATTTCCAGATACCTATTTGTTGCTTTAAATGGGTGGCAAGTATTTTCATAGTTTTTGTAACAATAGAGAATAGGAAATATTGCCTCTTATGAAATTTTGAAAGAAAGCAATACAAAGCTGAAATAGCCTGTCCAAAAGCCCAAAATGGGATATACAACATAAACTTAGGCAAGAAAAACACCCTTTTGCGGTACATGGATGTTGGGTGAGCTTGCCTAATGTTTAGAATGCAGTTGCTCAATTCACTCAGGACAATGACCTGGTCAGTTCTGAAAATGCTGCTTCAATTTCAATTTAGCCTAGAAAAAACTATAAACCTATCTCAATAAAGCAAAAGCACCATACATACATATTGCCTATATGAATACAAAAATCGAATCCAAACCAAATCGTTTCCAAAAGCTACATGTACCAACTAGCCAGTTTTATCTCAATTCTATAAACAGAATATTTATCCTAGAAATTAAATTTGGAAAGCGCTATGAAACTGTTTTCATATCTTGTATTTCACTTTCTCTGCGTATGATGGCATGAAGTCCAAACGCCTTCCGGCCCAGCTCAAAAGCTCCAGGCTCTAGCTCTTCTGCCACGCCTTTTGCCACGGTTTGCTCTGTCCAGAGTAGGTGGAGGCCAATACAACCTCCAGGGAAGGGCTCCCGCTTTGCGGCCCAACAGCAGACGGAAATCTGTGTTGACTTTATCCAGTGACTGCCATCAGGCAGGGCTAGAAGATTCACCAAGCGGAAAGGGTTTTCTGTTGAGCCCTTACCCATTCTCCTCAACCTGAACAGTTAACCATTTTCATTGGTGCTTGAAACCATTCTCTGTACTGGTTTTCATTACTGCTTTAAAATTGAAAAGCTCAGCCAAGTACAATCCGTGAGAGTAGAGATCATGTCTGCTTGCTCCAAGATCCTTAGCCTTTAGCTCCATGCCTGGCATACAGTATATATAACTAAAGTAAATACTGCTGGTGGGTGAATGGATGGATGAATGGATGGGTGGATGCAAACTTCAAACATTAGAATAGTACTGGTTATTCAAACTATGCAGTGTTAAGCCACAAAAGTTTTTATGAACATATTTTTTTGAATAATGGTGATTTAGGAGTTTATAATTGTAAGGACTCTATTACCAATAAACTGATGACAGGGATGTCAACAAGCATAATCTAGATGGCTAGATCTTAGAACCCTTCAAATGATTGCTCTCACTTTCAAAAGGGAAAAACTTTAATTTTTGGAAATGCTGATCAATAATTTTATATTGTGAACCTCTCAAAAAACTACAGATTTAACTATTAACCAAATTGTCTAAAAGATTTACTCAAGAGAAGGAAGATTATCAGAAAATAACACTATATCACTAAGAATAAACTTATTATATTCACCTCATTTTTAGTTTTGATGAGTTAAGAAAATGCTACAGACATAACGTGTCTCCATTTTTGCAGGATATTTGACAACTTAATATTCCTTATGGTCAAGATGGAGAAGTCTAGATTGGATGGCAGGACAATAAAGTGGATTCAAACTGATTAAAAAATGATTAATAGGAGTGTTATTAATTAGTATCTTAATCTTCTTGTATGTACAGAGGTCCAACTAGAAACAACAGAAGTGAGAGGAAAGCACAAGCTTAAATGAAATAATGAAAACACTAACAACCAGAAAGGTTGTAAAATGAGTGAAACAACTTTCAGAAGTCTTCGCACTTGTTCAAGTGCAAGGTGGCTCTGTCTAGAAGTGAAAACTCATAATGGCCAGAGATAAATCCACTCTTAGGTGTCTTTCCCTTTAAAATTCCATAAGTCTATGAACATAGACTATATATAGAAGGGGAACAAGGGCATAATGGGAAACCATATATGCAGGTTCTGTCTCCAGTTTAGCTTTTCAAGTGTAATCTTTCTTTACTCCTTTTGTATTTATCAGCCCAGCAAAGTGATACTGTGTCTAGGTTCCCAAACACATTCTACAATTTCCCACCTTCACAGATTCTTCCTTCTTTTCCTGGAGGATATCTTTAATATTTTATATTAATTATATTAATATTTTAATTTTCTTCCATTATTAAAATTCACCTCATGGCCAAAGGCCCATACACAAGCTATCTTTAAACTTTTCTTCATCCTGTCCACCCAAAAAAATATTTTTTACCTCGACTTTTCCTGGACTCTTGTAATGTCAGGTTTATAAGTCTTAAAAAGCATATCTTAGTTGGCATATACTATGCTTAATGGTCTATGGGCTTTACCTTCTTTCTTAACAATCTCATTTGCTCTCGCAAGCTTTAACATCACTGAATACTGACAAGTACAAAATTTATATCTTGTCATGATGTCTCCTTCGCATGAGACCATCACATGTCCAACCACCTGCAAGACATCCCCACTGCAAACACAACAGTGTTCAAAATTGAAATCACCAATATCCCTCAATACACCTTTACCCCCTGAACTCTTTATTTTAGTTGGAGACACAACCACAGACTCATTCCCAATACCAGGTCCTGATGATTTCATGTCCTCAACAGATTCTAATCCAAGTCCTCTTCTCAACTTCTAATACTGCTTTAATTTAGACCCTCATCTTTTCTCCCATTAGTTTCCTAATGATCCTCTACCCCAAATCATAACTCTTTATAAATCTACTCTACAGAAGGCGGTCTACCTGAAACACACATATAACAATAACTTTACACTTCTTAAACCCTTCAGTGTCTCCACATCATATCAAGTTCTAGTTCAAGTTCCTCAAAACAGCCTTAAGGAGGACCTCATCTGCTGAGTTAAGCTCACAAGGTTATATAGTAAAGAGTAAGTGTTACAACCTAAAGGCACTCTGAACCCAAAGCCCTCTTCAACCAAAATGCCACATTGCTTTACTGTGTTTGCCAACTCTTCTTCAGGAACAGAATACAGGGAGCCAAAGTTGTATCAGGACCTATCAGCAGGAAACACAAGCAAATCGTTCTTCATTTTGCATCTCCCATTCCCCTGTCATGTTCTTGGAAGACTTTGGGGACTTGAAAAAAGGAAAACTCATACTTCCCACAATGATTTCTTCTACATTCCAAACCACAACCTCACAAAATCTAGAGAACTGAAATCTTACTTCATGCCTAAGAAGACTTATATAATTTTTAAATACCCAGCAGGATTCATAAATACTATGTCAAGAACAGAGGAGGTAGAGGTGGAACCTTATATGATAGAATGATAATCAAAGAGCTAAGCAGGAAAATAACCACACAATTAGTGTTTGTGGCAACCACAGTTTAAGCAGATTGAAGCTATGGCAGATATAAGATGCTTTCATTTTAAATCATAGCAACTATCAGTCTCGTAACAACTGCACGCGTGTGTGTGTGTCTATGTATGTGATGGTGGTGTGTTCCTTTTAAGAGTTTCAGACCATAGCCTAGGGCGCCTGGGTGGCTCAGCTGGTTAAGCGACTGCCTTCGGCTCAGGTCATGATCCTGGAGTCCCGGGATCGAGTCCCGCATCGGGCTCCCTGCTCGGCGGGGAGTCTGCTTCTCCCTCTGACCCTCCTCCCTCTCATGCTCTCTGTCTCTCATTCTCTCTCTCTCAAATAAATAAATAAAATCTAAAAAAAAAAAAAAAAGAGTTTCAGACCATAGCCTAAAATAAATGAGACTATCTCTTGAAGGGGAATGTTCAAAAGAGAAAAAACCCTATAATTTCTTTTACTCATGGTTTACCGTCTTTACCTTCTCATCCAATCAGATTCAGTAAACAAGAAGCCTCAATTCCCATTAGGACAACCATATAACCATTCGTTTGAAAATGTAAACAACAAAAAACTGTTTCAGATAGTCCAAATTTTAGCCAAGTTTATTCTTTTTAGGAACTCTCAAGAGATGCTTCCCACTACAAATCAGGCTAAAGAATCAATGTTTGTGAACATATATGTAAAAGGTTATAAATGTAATAAACAGAAAACAGTAATGAACAAGTGTTGCCAAGGATGTGGATAAATGAAACATAGTGCAGCTGCTATGAAAAACAATACGGAGGTTTCTTAAAATATTACAAACAGAATTATAATACGGAGGTTTCTTAAAATATTACAAACAGAATTACCACATGATCAGTAGTCCCATTTCTGAGTACATCTCCAAAGGGACTAAATAGAATCTCAAAGGCATATTTGCACATCCATGTTGATTACAACATTATTCACAGTAACCAAGAGGAGGAATCAATCTAAATACCCATCAACAGTTGAATAGATAAAGAAAATTTGGCATATGCACACAACAGAATAAGATCCATTCTTAAAAATGAAGAAAATCCTGTCAAATGCTACAACACGAATGAATCCTGAGGATGTCATGCTAAATGAAAACAAAAGACAAACACTGCATGATTCTACTTATATGAGGCACCTAGAGTAATCAAAATCACAGAGACAGAAAATAGAATGGTGGTTGCAGGGGCTGGGGAGGGGGAAAGGAGCACTGTTGTTCAATGTGTATAGAATCCTAGTCTTGTGAGATAAGAAAAGTTCTAAGGATCAGTTACAAAATAGGGTGCATATAGTTAATACAGCTGACCTGTTAAGATGGTAAATTTTATGCGGTGCCTGGGTGGCTCAGTCGGTTAAACATCTGACTCTCGATTTCAGCTCAGGTCATGATCTCAGAGTCTTGAGATCAAGCCCCATGCTGGGATCCACACTCAGCAGGGAGTCTGCTGGAGATTCTCTCCCTCTCCCTCTGCCCCTCCCCTGCTCTCTCTCTCTAAAATAAATAAATAAATCTTTCTTAAAAAAGGATGTTAAATTTTACATTATGTTTTTTTTAACACATTAAAAAATGGGGAGTGGCAATTCCTCACAATTCTAGCACCCCAAGAAATCACTGCTTCCTTTTTCCATTTTCTACTCTCTCTCTCTCTCTATATATATATATACTATAATTATTATAATAATATATTATTAAATAAAAAAATAAATTGGGGGAATGAACTGGAGCATAATATTGTACCACAGGACAAGGAATTCCCAAGTCTAGTGGTATTGTGTCCTATATAAGTAATAATCAGACAGCAAGACAGTAAGCTCTCATAGAAATACTTGAAAGTCACCAAAAGTTGTATATGATCGAATATAAAATAAAACATTTAAGACATAGAGCAGGGTGAAGAGTTACTCCCCTAAGGCTCACAGTTGTAATACAGGGTTGTTTTTTTAAACTTTGTATGTATGTACCAGTCCCCGCTGGGAATTAGATGAAAATCTGAGACCTCTTTCCAGCAATATGTGCACATGCACATATGCAAAGAACAGACATAAAATCTACAAATGTGTGAAATAAGAAGCCCTAATTTAGAGGAGCCAGGCCTATGCTCAGTAAACAGTATTATACAGTATGTGCATCACCTGTTATTCAAAAACCTCCTTCTAAGAGGCAAAAGCTCTATACCTAGCTTTTGTGGCTTTTGAAAAGCCCAACACACCACAGTCGGATTTTCTACAGAGGGTAGTCTGGACTACTTGTCTTCCTTCTGTTCACTTCTGTAGTATATTGACTATCTTGTGTCTCCTCCACCTTTCTGTCTTCCTGCCCTATTTACCTTCTGTTGGCTGTGATGGTCACCTTCCCCTCTAAGCCTCAGCTACTGTACAAATTGCCAAACCTTAGCCTTGTGAGCTTTCATGCCTGAGCCATCAAACCCTGATGGAAAAGCTATCTTTCTCCTAAATCACAGGATTAGTGGAAGATGTCAGTTAGTGACCATTAGTTTCTACTTCTCCAAGTGCATGTGATCTTTCACCCACCAGGTCATAAAGCTACAGCCAGGGGATCAGGATCCACAGCAAGTAATGAATGATGTCACTGAGATTAAAGGTAAGGGACACAATCTAATGTCTGATGATGGCAAATTTCCTAGCTTACACTCTCATAAAAGAAAAAAATAACCGGGGTTGAAACTAAGTGTATTGTATGCAGATTGTTTTCATCTAACCAAAGCCTTATCTTCTGTTTTTGGAGATTTCTAAAAATGTACGGCATACAATCCTAAATGCAATAATTTGGGGATAGATACAGATTTTTCCTTGTCAAAATAGGAGAAAATGAAGAATAAAGATTATTTCTTCTTACTACTCCTATATTAAGAAAAAACAAGTAGGTGAAACATATTAATTCCTGGAGTAGATTATTTTACAATTTAAATACGAGTATATATATATATATATATATATATATATATATCATAGATCTTAGCCTTCAAGATAAAGACATCTTTTTAAATGTGTTTTTAAAAACAATTGCTCACACTTAGTTTGTTTTAAGATTAAGAAATATTTAGATAAAAAATAAATTTAAAAAGATTAATATTTAGAAGGTCTTAATAAAATCCAAAGGAGACCATTTTAAGAAAGCAATGATTATTAAAACAGTATAAATTTAAGAATGAATATCTGCATCTAAGGAAAAGCAACCACAGTCATGAACAAAAAATTTCTAGGCTTGAAGGTCAGAACTTTATAAGTCTATGTTTATATAACCTCTTACAAAATACTTTTAAATCTACAAGGTTTTTTTTAAAGATTTTATTTAATTATTTGACAGACAGGTAAGCACAGCAGGGGGAGCGGGAGAGAGAGAAACAGGCTTCCCGCAGAGCAGGGAGCCTGATGCGGGGCTCGATCCCAGGACCCTGGGATCATGACCTGAGCCGAAGGCAGATGCCTAACCGACTGAGCCACCCAGGTGCCCCTTAAATCTACAAGTTTTTAAATGACAGTGTATCTTTATTCTACTTTGCCCCACAAGAAAGTATTGGTAATAATTTTGAATCTAGTAAATCCTTTCTAATAACTAATAGTTATGAGTTGGCTAATAGTTAATCTTTTTGATATTTGATAGGAAATACATAAAAAATATAAAAAAGGAAGCTTGAATATTTTTCCTCAATTTCCTAATTATTCAAGTCATAGATGTTTCCAGGCCTCATTCAAAACCTGTTATGTGGTCCATGGCACCTTCTCTGATCATCTTCTTCGCTTATAAACTAAACCTACCCCAGGGGATTTTTTTAAATGTAAAGGTTTCTCTTCCCTCTACCCGGGACGAGTGACTCTTCGGCAATCCCATTTTGAACTTGTCCCTCTGTCTCCAAAGCTACAGAGGTAATAAGTTCATTTTTCACTGTTCTAATTTATAATCATTTTACCAGAGTTCATACAGACTAGATTTGGGTCAGAATGATTTACTTCCTCTTTCAGGGAAAACTGAGGGGCTTCCCAAGCAGAACAGGAACAGTCTTACCACAATTCATATGTGTCACAGAGCAGGAAGGAACATGCTATCGGGGGAGAGGAACAGTTTGGGGCTCACACGATTCATGTTTGTATTTCAGCTTGGCCACTAGCTTGCTCCATGCTCTTGACCTCTCTAAACCTCAGCTTTCCCATCTGTGAAATAGGGCCAACCCTCCCTTACAGAAATGTGGTAGAGATTACAAATAAAAGTGTCCAGCGTACCAGTGGGTATATAATAGATATTTCATATTATTTAGATAATTCATCTATGTTTGTGTGCTTAAATCTTGTCCTCCCAGCTCCACTGCAGAGCAAGGTCTAGCATCAGTATTTAGTTGGATGCCCAGTTGAGGTCCTGGTAACCGAGACTGCTGCATGAGCAGTGGGGAGAAGATACAAGCAGGACTCAAGACATGGTGTCTTCCTTTCTCAGGCAGGGAGGCGGATCCAACAAGTTTTACTTCTATTCCCTCCTCCCTGCTCTGCTTCATCAAATGAAAACACACACTCATGATCACGTATGTGGGTGACCAGAGCTATATTACCTCTCCTGGAGGGAGCAGAGCACAGAGCATAGAGGCGAAGGCAGAAAGATAATATGTTAATAAACCCCGGATTATGATCCAGCCAATGCCCACAGGACAATCATTTCAGAAGCTGCTGGTGTACTTACTTGCATTTCACACTTTAACATATGGTGAAGTAATGATTTTTTAAACGCATTTTTCCCAGTCTACTAGCACTTCATTATCTGTATAAATTAAAGACTAGTATAATGAAAATCCACAGATAGTCATGACATATCATTGGGGTCACATCTTCCTCCTTCAGTCCTGATTCTTTATGCCCAGAAATCAAGAAGCATAGGTGGCCAGATTTATTTTTAGCCTCATTTTAATTCCAAAAAGTTTATCTTTTTTTTTAAAGATTTATTTATTTATTTTTAGAGAGAGCGAGTACATGCGCGCAGACAAGCAGAAGGCGCAGAGGGAGAAGGAGAGAGAATCACAAGCAGACCCCCCCCCGCTGAGTACAGAGCCCACGAGAGGCGGGGGGAGGGGGAGGGGAGGCGATCCCAGGACCCTGAGATCATGACCTGAGCGGAAACCAAAGAGTTGGATGTTTCACTGACTGAGCCACCCAGGCGCCCCCAAAAGGTCTATCTTTTGGTAATAAGTGACATGGCACAAAGGCAGTCAACTAAGGGATGAGAAGCTGCGATTTGGCCTTCCAAAAGTTCAAGGTGGGGGGTGAGGAGGATAGGGGGGACCACACCTGCCTCTGCAGGTCCAGCTCCCTCTGCCCAGCTGCACACAGTTTCTCCTGGTGGCTCATCTCTAGCCATGGTGCAGACTGTAGGCAGCTCCTGATCTTCAGATTTACTTTCAGCAGCTGAAGGATAGTCTGTGCTGACAAGTCTGATTAGAAATCACCCATTTACTTGTACATCTGTGGAGACCGCAGAGGAGTTAGCATTTACTTTCCATTCAGGTTTATGTAGTGTACAAGTAGGCCTGGAGGAGATCCCTCTTCCTTCTGCTTTATTAGAATTCAATTTCGCTTGTAAACTAAACCTACCCCAGGGGATTTTTTTAAATGTAAAGGTTTCTCTTACCTCTACCCGGGACGAGTGACTCCGGCAATCCCATTTTGAACTTGTCCCTCTGTCTCCAAAGCTACAGAGGAAATAAGCTCATTTTTCACTGTTCTAATTTATAATCATTTTACCAGGGTTCATACAGACTAGATTTGGGTCAGAATGATTTACTAGTGCAAAACAGTTGAAGTCAGTAAAACACTAGTGCCGTGGATGAGAACAGATTGCTCAGGTTGGTGGAGTCTGCTGCTTTAAATTTTATGCTAAGAACACTGGCAGGGGCTGACTTCAAAGATGGTAAATTAAGCATTAGTTCAAATTTGTGCTGTGACAGGTACTAGTATAAAGCATTTGTTCTTCCTATTTCATTAGGAATCAAAGAAGCAAAGCTTTCATACTATTAACCAGAAATGAGGGAATAAAATATGTTTAATTCATAAGCTTCGAACCTCTGGCTCCTCTCTGCATTAGAGCAGGGCAGCTTCATGGCACGCAGCCTGTGGAACTGCATGGGGCCACACCTGGTCTCAATGCTCCGCTACCGCCATCTTGAAATTCCTAATAACTTCTGAACAAGGGGTCCTACGTTCTCCTTTTGCACTGGACCCTGCAAATTATATCACCAGTCCTGCATGAGAGGTGTGAACACTATTAATCTGTTGTCCTCCTTCCCTACTAACAGAACAGAATTCATCCATTTAGTGGCTATTTGTTGAGACATACTATGTGCTAAAGATGTAAGAAACTCTAATAAGACAGTTATAGTCATTATCCCCATGGAGTTTACAGGAAAAAGAAAAAACAGAACTGTGGAAAAGAATAACATTTAAATAAGAAAAAAATATTTAAATGCTCAACTAACATTTAAAATTCGAACAAAAATTCCACATAGCAGTTCAAAAGGATCTAGTCCTAAGTTGAATGAATATACCCAACTTTGCTGCTCCTCTTAGTTTTCTGAAGCGCCTTCTCCTTCTCTCCTCCATGCTACACACTGAGTGACAAAGTGTGGCCTCTCCAAGCAAATCGTGGTAACATTTGAGGGCCAACTGTCACCCACAGTCTCAGGAAATCATTTTACACATTTGAAAAGTTAGCATTTTGTAAAGGAGTACAAAGTACTTCCAAATACAAGTTCAAGAAAAGAATCTCAGTGGGCACATACTCAAGTGTTCTGCTTGTCTCCAAAGAGCCAAGTCCCACATCTTCCCAAGAGCTACTGTCTCATTAGGTGTATTATGATCATCTACCAGACTGTCTGGAAGGGCAGCCCCAATAAATACCATATTATCCACATTAATTGATGGCTTATGGGTTTCCTTCGAACAACCCCAATATTGACGGCTACATTTGCTAATATTTTAAAATACAAATGGTCAGCAACACAGAAGCAAGAATGTCCTGGGAGCTTGCCAGATAAGACATGCTCTCCATCAACATAGATTGAAATAAAGAGAAGGTTTCTTAGTACTACATTCACCACCTTTAAAATACACACTGGCAACATGTCCCAACCCATATCACAGACAGTTTCTCTTTTTCCTTTGCAGGAGAGGAACAAACAAGTTAGTTTTTATCTAAAGTAAATGGCTGAATCAGTCATCATGGAGTGGCAGGACAAAAGCATCCTACTAAAGATCCCCAGCAAAAATGCCTAAATCAACATGTCATCATGGAGCAATGGCTGTGGACTAGCTCACAGTAACATTTTCTATTGCTGGCTATTTTAGCGCTGTCTGCTGGTTTGAATGTAACTAAAACAGGAACAAGTAAAACAAAACCATCTTTTTAATTTTTTTTAAATAGGCTCCATGTGGGGCTTGAACTCACGACCCTTAGATCAAGATCTGAGCTGAGATCAGGAATCAGACACTTAATAGCCTGAGCCACCAGGCGCCCCACGAGATCATCTTTTGAAATTAACCTAGTCAGGAATATTTACATTTAAACAGATCTTTATTTTTGACATAGGGCTATTCGCATCCAAAACAGAAAATTCCACAGCATCTGTCTTTTGCAATGAGGTGTGAGAGTACGGAACACAGAAGTGACCTACCCGAAAAAAAGGGGGGATTAATAACAGTGTAACATAGAGATATACAGGCCAAACATGTCATAGACCCCAAATTGAATACCTAGATTTAAAATTGTCCAGAATGATTTTAAGCAAATCATCAGCCAAATGAATATAAAAATGGTGATAGGCACAGGGTGGGCTGAGAGATGACAGCCAGGGTGGCTGATAATCATACATGGTAGAGAGTGCTCCCCCAGGCCTCCACCAGGAGGGGAAAAAAACCCAAAAACATAAGTTCCAAAGAAGCTCAAGAAAGGGAGGATTCTTTCAAGTTGTACAACCAGAGAAGACTGTATGAAGAAGTCAAGATTCCAATCAGGCCTTGAAAGGCAGAGATTCTGGGTCTGGGAAAAAGGGGAAAGAAGGTGAAGGAAACAATGTCAGCAAAGGCACAAAAGTGGGATTACATAGAAAATGCATAGGAAACACAACAAAATCTAGTTTGGCCCAAGTGGGATGCACAGGAAGGATGTCAGTGAGTGGTAATGTGACAAATGGAGCTTGGGAACACACCGTAGAAGGTCCTTAACCTACAGGGAACAACCAAGGTATTTAGGGAATGAAGGTCCATGATCATAGCCAAGAGGATTGCTGCGGAGGCCACGTGAGGATGGACAGGAGGAAGGCAGGTGTGTAGGAAGGGAGCCCAGAATGACAGACATTCACCACCAGCACAGGTCCTCTGAGTCATTTGAAATAATGTGATGGTGTCCCATGACACTGAATGAGAACAATATTTAACGCCAAATGACTTTGTAAGTGATCACTCAGAGATCATGACTGTGGTAGTAGCATGTTTCAGTTGCACACAGTTATGTATGCCATTAACTTTCTCATAGTATATTCAAGACCATAAAATTTCTCGTCATTCTGTAAGATTCAGCCTCTGATGTCAAAATAATTTACTGTGTTACAGCATATTCTTCTGCCCCATCTCTATCCTCAATTTCAAAACACATTTCATCTTCCTCTTACAATATACTTTGTAGTTTTTAAGGAATTATACACAAATATGAAAGATACTTTCTTTTTAGTTTGTTCAATTCAATTCCCCTGAGAATCCGAAATGAAAACTCCAGAACCCTTGTATTGAGCTCTAATCTTAGAGAACATCACTTCAACACACACCTGCAAATATCACTGGCAAGGCTCATTGTGTGAAGATAAAATAATGATCTAGCTATATAACATAGTACGGAAGCTTGCTGTTGATAGAATAACAATGACATCTTTCCGAGGGAGAGTCGAGTGACCGAAGCCATGAATTTATAAACTCCTTTAGGTCACAGGCCTGTATTATATTTACTTTTTTATTTCCCATAGTAGCGATCACAGTTTCCAGAACAAAGCTGCAGCAGGATTTTAAGACTAAATGAGGAAATGTGTACAAAAGTGTTTGCATATTGCAAAATGCCATATTAAAAGTAGCTGACGTTAGTTGACTTGGAACTCTAAAGAACTAATTTTGCTTTCAGTTGGTCTCTGTGGTTATGCAAAAGAGATAAAAATATAGACAAATATATAATCAGGTTACAAATACATGGAGGTGTATCAGAGACAACATGGAGGGTTAAAGGGAATGATATAGAAAATATCATCATGATGGAGAAAACCCACAATATGGGGGCATCTGCTTTAGAAGAAAGAAAGAAAGAAAGAAAGAAAGAAAGAAAGAAAGAAAGAAAGAAAGAAAGAAAGAAAGAAAGAAAGAAAGAAAGAAA
>NC_058405.1:62909308-62935902 GCF_002201575.2 Neomonachus schauinslandi | reverse complement strand
AAAGAAAGAAAGAAAGAAAGAAAGAAAGAAAGAAAGAAAGAAAGAAAAAGAGGGAGGGAGGGAAGGAAGGAAGAAAGGAAGGAAGGAAAGGGGAGGGAGGGAGGGAACCCACTTGTCCAGTTGTTGAGAATACCTACACAGATATCTATTTCACTTCAAATAATGATCTGTCAAATACAGCCAGTTACAAAGTCTGTTTACGAGGTCCTGGATGATAAGTTACCTGTAGGTAAGATTATTAGTTCAAAACGTGGTTGGAGAAATGCAGTAGGGTACAATAGCCAACTAAAAGCAGATGGAAGTATACCAAAGTTCTCACTTTATAATTCTTTCTTAATCTGCCTCTACTCATTACTTTATCCCTGACAGCTAGAACATTCCCTAGCACAGAGCAGGAGTCAATAAATATGTGGGTAATGAATGAAGCATATTAGCTTTTTAAGTTAAAGTTAAGTTGGAAATTTTAAAGCAAATGAGCTATGAGTAATAGCCACCAGTTACTGAGCATCTACTCTCATGATATTACATGACTTATGCATATTTAAGCTCCACAAACTCCAGCTCGTGGGGGTTACTATTTGTCTTAGTTGAAGGAACCGGGGCTGAGAGGCAGTCACTTGCCCAGGTCACAAAGCTGATGAGTGGCAGAATTCAACCCTGTCCGTCCAGATCCTGCATTCACTTGCTTCACACCACAACATATGGCCAGAGAGTAATGCGAACACACGAACAGAAGGCAGCACTTGAAGATTTGCTAATACAAGAAAAAAAGTACTAACATTTTATTTTACTTACAGTCTCACAAACACAGTTGTTTCCAGAATCTGATTGCATGTAAAATTCTGAAGCATCCCATGTGGGGAAAACTGTTGTTATTCTAATCTTATGCTGTAAGTAATGCTACAAAAACAATCTGCCACAATTTACAAGCCAAACAAGCTAAAAAGAGCAAGTCTAGGGAAATAAAAACATTTCCCTCCTCCAATATTTTCTACTGTCTTAAAATCTCATCAGATTCAGAGTCCCAGATCAGCCCTAACTGGACAGTAAGACGATTATGGTAAAACCACTCCACACAAAGCATAATTGTCTGAAATTACACTGAAGTCAAATGTACATAAAATGGTGCCACACAGGGAAGAAGAGCTCGCTGCTGTGTAATTTAATGAAACCTACTGAGCATCAAGGGCACAGGGAGCCAAACTGAATTTTAAATGGTGCCTACCAGGAGGCTATAATCAGGATAGCCACCAGTGGGTGGATGAGATAAATGAACTGCCTTTCTTCCACCAGGCAATCAAAATAGAATGCCATCTTTATGCATGTCACCAAAAAAAAAAAGTTAAACTATTCACCCTTTGCACCTCTGCTTTTTTTTTTTTTTTCTTTTCTTTTCTTTCCTTTCCTTTTTTTTTTTAACTACATGGTCATTTCTAGACTCCTCCCCAAGGCACCTTTGGGTAGTGAACATCGTGGAGAATGTTTTTTTTTTCCTACCTTGGTTTTTCTTGTGATTTTTTTTTTTTGTCCAGAAAAATAAAATCTAGTTCCACAAAGTGCAAACTCCTCTATAATCTTACCAGCATAGCAGCTGCTAAGCAGCCGGCGCTGTCCAAAGGGGTGGCTTAGAATCAATGCTTAAGTTAGACATAGTTAGAAGCCTACCTTCTAACCAGGACGGCCACATGGCAAAAGGAAGTGCCAGGATTTAAAGTCATGCCTTATGAATAGGAAATGAAGTAGTAGTCTCTCCTAAGAAGGTTTTCAAAGACATATTTTCATGAATCTATATATTTAACCCTTATCGTTCCAGCCACCCACTTGACCTTGACCTTGAAGTCCCACCAGAACCTGAACCACAAACTGTCCAGAACCTTGCCTCAACAAAACATGCCTCCTACAGACATCCCACTCTTCCTAATGGCAGGCTCGTTCCAAGACACACAAAGACATGAAAACAGAGAGCCACAAATGAAGGTCATTCTCACCAACAGCATCAGTTGCCAAATCATGTTGAAGATATTTCATCCTATCTCTTCTATCTTATTATTTCCTAGAGTCCAGAGCTCCACTGTGTAGATCCCTAAGGCCCACCCAAATGAAGCGTAGTCTGGTGAGACTTTATCTTACTGAGGGATGTGGAGGGTAGGGAAACAAGGAAATCAGGGCAGAGTCGATCCTATAAAGCAAGGTAGGAGAAGATCGCAATTCAGTGATTACATGGCACCTAGGCTGACCCCCAACAAATGGGAAAGGATTTTACAAAGGAATTGGATCAATAGCAAAACATTTCAGAGTACCCATTATACCCTTGCTTGGCCCTTTTCGACTTTTTCGACGGGCAGTGATGAAGACTCAGGAGAAAAGACTCAGGGTCTGTAGCCAAGGTTAGCGAAGACTAGCAGAAGCTCCCCTGTTCCACATGTATTTCTTGCAAGATCTTGAGGACATTGACCAAATAACATCTCTCTGCATCCTCTCAGCACCCGTATCACATTTGTCCGTACAATTCCTCGTATTAGAGCTTGTGCCTCTTGACGTGAGATACTGTCTGACTCAAGTCAGTATCCAACACAGGCCTACTGCCTGTGCCATTCTGCAAAGTGAGATCTTGATCAATAGCTGCAAAGTTGCCCTGGGTTAAAAATATATATGCAGTAGGGGCGCCTGGGTGGCTCAGTCGTTAAGCGTCTGCCTTCGGCTCAGGTCACGATCCCAGGGTCCTAGGATCGAGCCCCGCATCGGGCTCCCTGCTCAGCGGGAAGCCTGCTTCTCCCTCTCCCTCTCCCCCCTGCTTGTGTTCCCTCTCTCGCTGTGTCTCTCTCTGTCAAATAAATAAATAAAATCTCAAAAAAAATACATATACAGTAGCTTTCCAAACAGATCATATTATATTAAGTATCAGGCAGACAGAAAATTCTCATTGCCCATTTTCTCTCAGGCACTTTGCTAGGCTCTAGGGATAGAGTGGCAAACAAAACAGAGGAGGCCACTGCCCTTGGGGTATTACAACCGATTAGCAAAGACGTTATACACATAATTGTAAAGATTAAGGAATTACAAGTGTACCAAATGCCATGAAGGAAAACTGTAGACACAATAGATTATAGCAACATGAAAAAAAACAACAATGATTGCATATCGGTACCTTTTCCGCTCATTTTTCATTCCATTCCATTCCTTCGAAGGGTGCACAATTTTAACAGTTGTGTCCCTTAACCAAATACCTGGACATTGGTTCTACTTATGCATTCAAACAATACACAGAGAAATTCACAATGACTTTCTCTCCTTTCAAAATGTACTAATGATGACCTCTACCTCAAAAGGACCGGTATAAGTGAGAAGAATCCAGGAGCTTTCCAAGCAGCTACCTCTCAACTTAACTCTCCAGTAACTTGCCTTAAATGAACAAAGTCCTCGTATAAACAGGTAATAGGTATAAACAGCATCTCCCTGCACAAATATCTTCATCTTTTCGTGGGCTTCTGATCTCAGGAGTATCTTGAGTACAGGATCCTCAGCACGAATCCTCCCAGTGCCTCCCTCTTCAGCCTCATCCACCCACCCTCCCTTGTGCTTTCTGCCGATGCCTCGGAGGCAACCTGTGTGCTCACTTGGTGGGCTTCGTCCCCGAGGTCCCGTCACAGGCATGTTCTCCCCTCCTCCTCTTCCATGTTTCAAGTCTCAACTCAAACCTGCTCTCCTTCGGAAAGCCTTCCTTGGCACCTCATCTAGATCATGATTGTCCATGATGTACCTTTCCTCCTAACATTTATCAAGTTTGTGGATTTACAGTCGTTTTGGGGAAGTATTTGATTAATCTTCATCTCTCTTACTAAAATTCTAGGTAGACAAGGAACCATACGTTACCATGTCAGCATCCTATCTCCAGCTAGAACAGAGCCTGACACATAGTAAGCACTCAAAAATCATTTGTTGAATAATGAGTGAGAGGGCGCCTGGGTGGCTCAGTCGGTTGAGCGACTGCCTTCGGCTCAGGTCATGATCCCGGAGTCCCGGGATCGAGTCCTGCATAGGGCTCCCTGCTCAGCAGGGAGTCTGCTTCGTCCTCTGACCCTATCCCCTCTCATGTGTCCTCTCTCTCTCAAATAAATAAATAAAATCTTTTAAAAAAATAAATAATGAGTGAGAAAAGCACCACTATATAGTAAATATTTCTTCATGTTGTCACATCCAGTATGCCTACACTTTTAAGCCTTGTAAATACCAGGGTAACTTCCCTTGAGGCTAAAATTGATATTCTTCCTCAGAATACTTTTAGGAGAATTAATTCTTACTTAGAAGTGACTATAGAGACTATAAGGAATTGGCTTTACCTAAGGATTATAATTTTCCACTTAAATTAGGTTATGTAACACCAAATGGGAAAAACAAAACAAAACAAACAGCAACAAAAATGACATCCTAACCATACATCACATCATAAAAAATAATAACTTCATTGTAGGTCCCTTCTAGACATGAAGAGAATGTGGAAAATTTTATATTCGTATCCAAGACAACTATGCACACATAGTAGGGAATGAGAAATAATCTGGGGAGCTTGGATTGTTATGGGGAGCCAATGGTGGCCAGGAATAAGGAAAAGCTATACCAAGCCTGACCATGAACACTTGCCCTTTCCAGCCATATGTATGCTGGAAAGCCACGGTCCCATAGGGAATCCGGTGTTTCCTGTGTGTGCCCAATCCCATCATTGACTGCTATCTGCTGCCCATACAGAAGGCACATTCGTGGATGGCTGGGAGGACAATCTGAGTAATGTCATCATTAAATACATGAGGGGCATGTGTTTTAGTGAAACTCTAGAGCAGAGAGGTAGAGATCTGCGTCGTACACAGTGACTTGCACCAAGAAGCATTCTAAAGATGAGGATTAGATTTAATCACAGCATTAGACTATTTTAGAGCTTAAGGGCTATTTCTTTTTTTTTTTTCCAAAAATTCAATATGACCTATATATAAGAATTATAAATTACACTGGAATGATAAAACTACATTTCGTGTTTCATGGCCTTCAATGCAGTTGATTCAGGGAACGTAGACAATAATCACAGATAATATTAATTCATAGGTAATAACCAAGGGATGCCTAGTTTCCATTCGTGCTCTGCCTTAATACGCAGCTGTAACATGACTAGCTAACCCAGGACAGTAATCTATTAGGTCTCCAAGCTAAAAGATTCATTTACTACAGGTAACTGACAGCAATTTTTGTTATAAACCTGTTGACAGTAACATTCATTTATTTCTTTATAGGTAAAATAAAAGTATAATTGAAAATGTCAACAATTTTTATGAAAATAAGATGTAGAAAATCAATTTTATGTCTACTTACTGTTTATGTATTTACCCATTTGTTATTTCTGCAATTTTAGGGACAGAAAGGGAAAATGTCTGCTTGTGAGAAGCTAGCGAAGTTCATGACACTGACAGTTACTTTAGCTGTCATCAAAATGCTCCTCTTCGAAGCCCCCAAATGTGCTGAGCACATGATGCAACCCTCATTTACACGCAGATGAACATGCAAACAATCCTAAAGCAGAAATATTCAAATTGTGCAGTTGTATAGTAAATTATATCTACATTCAGTGGGGGCAACCACAATATTTATTACTTTTTAAAATGTTTTGAAAATGTCTGGTTTCTTATATTATAGAAATACAAAATTACTGAGACATCCATTCATTCTCTCATCTATTCATCTAAAAACGTGTTTCCTTCAGAAATGTCTTCAAACTCTTGTTCTCTGTATTCCAACAACTTCCACGAAGCTCTCACCACCTCCGGCTAAGACTGTTGTTACAGGCTTCTCCCTCCCTTTTCTTGGTTTTGGTTATTCCCCAAATCAGTCTTACTCCTCACGGCTACTAGATTACAGATGATAGAGTTCTTAAGTCAGTTCTACCCATAACCACTCAAAAGTTTCAGTTGAGTTAAGTATGGAATCCCCACCATGGAATAGAAACAAGGACTTCCACAACCTGACTCCGTCTGTCCTGTCCACTTCTAGCCTCTGTCACATCATACCTGCCCCGTTCCTTATAGTACGGGGCCATTCCCCAAACTCACATCAGATCTTTTTCACAACTCCTTGGCTTTGAGAGCTTGGTGTTCTTCCTGCCTGAAGGCCCAGGGAGTCTTCTGCTCACCCTGCAGACCCCAGCTCAACTAGCACCTCTGCTGTGAACTCTTTGCAGATCCCTCCAGACTGAAGGCTGTGCCCCCCCCCCCAGCATTTTTTTCACACGTCAATGGACTCCGGCGATTCTTGACTAAATGTCTGTGATTTTTGTCTATTCATCGCAAATCACAAAAGTTCACAGTATGACATGATCCTCCACTGGCCGGAGGTAGGAATTTGAATTATGTATTATATTTTAGCAAGGGTCCAACCAGGGAGGCAGAAACCATCCTAAGGTATTTGGAACATAGACAATTTAATAGAGCATAGGAAATTGGTCACGCAGAGGATGGAAGAGCTAAAAAGCCAAACAGGAGATAAAGAGGTGACCCAGAAACTGGCAACAGCAGGAAATTGCTGCCATTCTTTCAACTGGTGAGATAGTGGGAGAAGAAAGGGACTGGAAGAACTGGGCTGGGGTAAGATCATCCCAGTGGCTTCCTGGCAGAAGCGGGGGCCACAAAAGGTAGGGCATTCCAGGAACAGAGATAACTGCTGCCGAAGATACTGCCCAAGGAAGAGCTGGAGAGGGAGAAATACCCTGGCTTCTCCCTGCTTCCCTTCTTCCAAAAGGGTCTCCCATTGGCTGAAGCAACCCAGATGCCAGGTGCCAAGGCTTCTGGGAAATGCGGACTCCTGCAACACAGGGCCAAGCGGGAGGAGGGCAGGATGGAAAATAGCTGGCAAGCACCTCGCTTGGCTGCTGAGTGAGCCTCACCAGCTAGTCGTTGTATTCAACAAAACGTGGATGTGTGTGGAGGTATCATGAGTCCTTTAGATGGTAATTAAACCTTACCTGTTGGTTTCCTCCATAAGACTGTGAGCTCCTCGGTTCCTCAAAAAATTACAAATAGAAATACCATATGACCCAGTAATTCCACTGCTGGGTATTGACCCAAAGAAAACAAGAATGCTAAGTAGAAAAGATCTAAGTTTGCTAAGTTTGCTGCAGCATCATTTACAATAGCCAAGATATGGAAGCTGCCCAAGGGTCCCCCGATAGATGAATAGATAAAGAAGATGTGGTAAATATATACAATGGAATATTACTGAGCCATAAAAAAAAGAATGAAATCTTGCCATTCGTGACAATGTAGACAGACCTAAGGGGCGTTATGCTAGTGAAATAATTCAGAGAAAGACAAATATTAATTTCACTTATATGTGGAATATAAAAAAACAAATAAGCCAAAAAAAAAAAAAGACTCATAAATACAGAGAACAAACTGGTGGTTGCCAGAGGGGAGATGGATGAGTGGATAGGTGAAACAGATGAAAAAAGATTAAGAAATACAAACTTCCAGTTATAAAATAAATAAGTCAAGAAGAAGAAAAGTACAGCATAGGGAATATAGTCAATAATATTGTAATAATGTTGTTTGGTGACAGATAATAACTACACTTATTGTGGTGAGCACCAAGTAATATATAGAATTGTCCAATCACTGTATTGTATGCTTAAAATTAATATAACTTCGTATGTTAATTATAGTTCAATAAAAAAACACTATAAAAAAAAAAGACTGTGGGCTCCTTAATAGCAGGGATTTTATCTCAATTTGTATCCCAACAGCTAGCACATTATTTGGCATATAATAGGCACTCAATACTGTTAAATGCCCATAAACACTAATTCCCTGGATTTACAATGTATTTTAACTCAGCATTTCCCAAAGCTTATTCTGTTGACCATTAATTCAAAGAGATCTTATCGCCTATTACAGGTAAGTAGGACTCTGCCATTCCCAAGTAAGTTTGTGAAACACAGTGTTAAGCAGATAGTAGCTTAGTCCACTGGGGCTGCAATAACAAAATACCACAGGCTGAGTGGCTTATAAACACCAGAAATTTATTTCCCACAGTTGTGGAGGCTGGAAGTCCAAGATTAAAGTGCCAGTGTGGCTGGTGGAGGCTCTCTTATTGTATCCTTGACAGGCTTCAGAAGGAGCAAGGAAACTGTCTGATTTCTGTCACAGCGGCATTAATCTCATTCATGAAGGCTCCACCCTCATGACCTCATCACCTCCCAAAGGCCTCACCTCCTACTACCATCACATTGGAAATCAGGACCTCAACAAATGAATTGGGGTGGGGGGAAGGACAACATTTTCAGACCATAGCAGCTGCTTTCTTTATAGCAGAAAATTAACAAGGCTCACTCAGAGCTTTTAAAGTGTGCTTTGTATTATGCAGCATCATTTCAACACAGATGACCACAGAACACTTTTTTCCCAAAGACTAACATCATGCAGGGACATCATAAGGAGACACTGCTTTAAATGTCCTCATATTCGCTGCATTACTTTATTTCATCTCTGAAATATTTCTGTGAGATAGGAAAGAACAAGGTCACACCTTATAGATAAAAATGTTGCTAGTAAATAATTAAAACTAAATAGTACATCATCAAATACTAATTGAACATATAAGACGACATTTGCTATCCTAGTCACTGTAGGGCTAGGAGAAAATTGTAAGTCTTAGTTCTTGTTCTATTTGAAGACATAAGACATACAAGAAAAACAGAGAACCATAAAATAGAACTCTCTTTTTATCCAACAATATTTTTATACATATTTCAGTACATCAAAGTAGCTGGTATTGCCTGATTATTGAAAGTATGAGACACATGAAGGGGAAATTATTTAGTAGAGTTATAAGCAGGTCAGTGCTGGCGCTTACATTACCTTTGAGCTTCATGAACTGTAAAAGCAAATCACTAGCTGGTATGACATCTACCATATAAAGAAGGTAACAGATCCCTCAATAATTAGTCAGCAATATCAATGCACCAGAACTAGAGCAATGTTGAATCCAACCTCGTGATCTTCTGAAAATAACCATTCAGAAGTCCCTGGGAAATCCCTAGACTCCTTCCCAGTGATCTACCTCGAACTCTATTTTTTTCTATCACAAACATTTTAATAATGAAGATTGACAACGTTAAATATTATCTATAGACAGATACAAGGTCCTTGGTTTTGTTATCTAAGACGTGTGTCCTCTGGAATTAACATTATCTTTAGCCTTAACAATGGGGCACTTACACTAGAAAACTCGGCCAGCATGTAATAATGAAAGATAACAGTCTTCTGTTAAATAATTGTTGAGAGATGTTGGTCAAATGTTTTGGCATCCTCCCCTAATGGCCTCTCTACTGCATATTACATTATTAACATTAACCCGCAATGCATTTTTTAAAAGATTTTATTTATTTATTTGAGAGAGAGAAAGTAAGAGAGTGCGCAAGCCAGAGGTGGGGGGTCAGAGGGAGAGGGAGAAGCAGACTCCCTGCCGAGCAGAGCAGGGAGCCCAACACGGGCTCGATCCCAGAACCCTGGGATCATGACCTGAGCCAAAGGCAGATGCTTAACGACTGAGCCACCCAGGCGCCCCTATAAAACATTTTTTGAGAATTGGCAAAAAGTTGCTAGATTGTGTTACTACAAGTGGTTTTATCGTACTACAAGCATAAACAGAGGACCAAGGAACAGTAAAAAATGTTGTACTTTACCATGGGTGATAGCATTCACAGCACAAACAATAACTAATGGGATAACTTTGGGTGTCACTCTCTGAAGTTCAGTGTTCTCAGCTGTGAAAAAGAATAAATTGCCTGCCTCACTGGGATAAAATGAGAATGAAGGAAGTTCTGTAGATTACTGGTCCCTTCAGGATGCTGGGCCTAAATAAATTAGTTAAACACTTAATACTACACCCTCCCCATTCCTCCCAGGAGATTGGTAATAGACAACATCCTGAATGCTCTGTGAGTTTTGCTGTAATGAAATGGATTAATTTTCCATAACCAAATATTTCTCAAATCTATTTGTTCCTGTTTGCTTTTTCCTGTTAACATCTATTGGTACACCCAGGAATCAGTGTCCCTCAGAACGCACTGAGGGTGATATCTTAAGAAAAAAAAGATGACCTTTAATGACATCCATGAATAAGTGTTGAACCTGAGGCTTGTAGTCTTTCCGACTACAACCAGCACACACCATAAGACACTCTTGCCCAGCTGCAGATAGCTGGAGAGGTCAAGTACTACAAGGCACCGATGGTTACTGTGTCCTGAGCGCAGATTTTATGCATCTCATGATATCACAGAGGATGATGTAAAGCTCTCCAGAGTGTGTTTTGAGGGTTGTTATTGTTTTTTTTTTTTAATAGGAATAGTTTTGAATCACGTTCCTCAGTTTGCTTTCTTTGTGAATGACAACGCATTTTTACCTGACGGTGAACCAATGTGCAATCTCTGTGTTAGAGAGGCTGACTAACCCATGCTAACCCTGGCCTCAGCAGTATCTAGGTATGGCTATGTTAGCTGGTGGTACCAAAGGGAAGGAAGCTAAAAATCAAGCGACTCTCTTGGAAAGACTCTACTCTGCATAAAGTAAATGAAGACTTGGAGCCTGTCGAAAACATCAATCTAAATAATTCTAGGTTAAAAGGCTTGCCTAGCTGCTCACATGATAGACCCAAGTGCAATGGATAACTCTTTCTTCCACCATTTTAACCAATTATTACCATTAGCATTTTTTTTTCACAAATACAAACTTAGGAAGTAAAAAACCTGTAATTCAAAATAGGTAAAAATGGAGTACACTTGGCAGTAAAGAAACCAGAGAGTCCAGCACACCCTCACAGAACATAAACAACACACTCTCCGGTTGAAGGATGCAAACACAGCACAAGAAATGATAGCAGGTTTGTAATTTGCAGGTGAAGTCACAAATCAAAATAGTCTTTATCTAAGCATAGTGTGGAAAAGATTTGGTCCTTCTGCCTTCTGAGTGTATACACAGGACTGACTAGCCACCAGTAACACCCAAAATCTCTAAGATCAGGGAGAACACAGCTATAAACTGGTCTGTTCCTACATTAGTTATGATATTTTGCTGCTTATATCATATTATCTCCAAAATAACTATGGATAGAAAGAGATTGATAATCCATATTTCACTTCGTGGTGGACGTAAGCCTAGGCCCACAACACTGGTATTATATGAGGTTTGAAGTGCATAAAATTGGGTCCTGTTTCCCAAAATGTGGCCTTGGGACCATCTGTGTTCTAGAACCTCTGGGGAGTCCGTTAAAAGGGCTTCACCTGGGCCCCACCCAGACCTGCCTACGAATCAGACTGTCTGAGACAGAGCTGGACTCTCCCAGAGAAATAAACTCCTAGGGCACTTGAAGGCCCACTAGGGAATTAAGGATATTGTATTGAATTTTGATGTCAGTGATTGATATGGAGAACTTGAAAGCTTCATAGGAAAATTTGAAAACCATAAAAAACTTTCCAAAGTAAGCCTTAGAAGTACAAGTTCTTCTGGGGAAAAAAAAAAAAAAAAAGTATGTAAAAGAAGAAAACTGGTAGGGCACCTGGGTGGCTCAGTCAGTTAAGTGTCTGCCTTCAGCTCAGGTCAGGATCCTGGAGTCCTGGGATCGAGCCCCGCATCGGGCTTCCTGCTCAGCAGTGAGTCTGCTTCTCCCTCTCCCTCTGCCCCTGCCCCCCCATGTTCTCTCTCTCTCACTCTCTCTCAAATAAATAAATAAAATCTTAAAAAAAAAAAAAGAAAACTGGTGACTATGGCTATTTGAAAATGTAATTTTAAAACATTAAATACACACATATAAAATTTGGTATTTTAGGTTTTATGAAAGATCAGCTGATTCATTGACATCCCTGCCCTTAACGAGTGCAGAGCTCAGAGTGGATGGCACCTGAGGTGTTCGCTGTCGGTTGTCCACACTGCCGCTCCCTCTCGCCCCTTCCTGGCTGCCAAAGCCCTGCTCATGCTGCCACACTGCCTAGCTTCCATCCGCAGCCTGTTCCTCTCAATGAGCAATGTATGTGGGACATACGACTGTGCGGAAAGGAGTGGTTTGTGGCCCTAGAAAGGACCACTCTTCAGCAAGAGTGCATCATCTTTTTCCCTACAGATGTCTAAGATCAGGAGACCCATTCCTTAGTCAGAGCCAACTGAAGTGCCATCTTGCCTACCGGCAGAAGCTCTGACTGGCTGGCTCCTGAGTGTCCTCCTGGCCTAGTCATTCTGCGTTTGCAAGACACACATGGCTTTATGGAGTTGGTCAAGGGCTGTCTTCACCCATCTCTCTGGGCTGCAGTATGGTCTTCACGTCTGTCAGTGAGAAATTTGTGACTGAAAATCCACCGCATGAAAACTACAGAGGGTGTACGAAGGTCTTTTTTGAGTTGTCCCATCTATAAAATCTTGTTTGTGTCATAGAGGAATGGTAAATGAAAGAATATATATATGTCTATATTATATAATGTCCATATTACAATTATAACATGTATATAGTACATATTAAGATTGAGGAAAATGATTTTCTGTGACAAAAACAGGGAGAGATAGAACAAGGATGTCCTCAGCCAATAAGACGATACAGATCTTTCCACAGCCCAATTACAGAAGTTTATATCAGATTATAACACAAGTAAACATTAACTAACTCCTGAAAGTAAACCATCTCCCAGAAGTCACATGTTTCTAAAATACGAAATGGTTAACTTAGAACAGGGTTCTAGGGCTGGGGGCTCAAAACCAGCATCATCTGGAAACTTGTTAGAAATGCAAAGTATCGGGCCTCTCCCCAAACTGACTGAATCAGAGTTCTGGGTGGGCCCCAGCAATCTATCTTGAAAGTCCTGGGTGATCCTGATGCATGACAGCCAGAAAGAAGGAAAGCACAAGGTGGCATATCACATGACAAGTCAGGTTTAAAGGGGAGCAAGGGAAGGAGAGTCGTGAGCCCTCATCCTAAAGGGATGACAGACAGCTTCGGGTGGGACCCTACTGTGAGGGGACTCTGGAAAGGCAGTGATACCTTCAGCACACAGAGCAAGGGATGCTCAAAGAAACACTCCGTCATCATTACTGTCTTCAGCAGCACTTAACTATCAATTAGTTGAGAAGATGGTCTCCCCTTGCTTCTCAGAACAGAGCACCTTCCGAACTGGAAAGGTCGTTGTTTGCTGCTGACTACCCACTTTATACATACACGTGACACACGTTTAAGCTAAATGTGACACAGTATAAATTTGGGACTTCCATCCGTGCCCCTTAATGACAGCAGCAAGCAGTTTCTTAGGACTAGATGTGCACACTCAGATCCTGACGTTCACAGGCACCAGTTAGAGAACTTACAGGCAGACCTGATCTGTCTTCACAACGTTGCCCCATGTTCTATTGACAGAGCACGCAAATAAGGCATTTCCCTAACACATGCATTAAAAGTATGATACTGACGTTTAAAAATTTTGTAGAAGGACTTCATGACTACAGCAGTCCCTGAAAGCACATAATTTTTTTTTTAAAGATTTTATTTATTTATTTATTTGACAGAGAGAGAGAGAGCGAGAGCAGGAACACAAGCAGGGGGAGTGGGAGAGGGAGAAGCAGGCTTCCCACCGAGCAGGGAGCCCGTTGCGGGGCTCGATCCCAGGACCCTGAGATCATGACCTAAGCCAAATGCAGATGATTAACGACTGAGCCACCCAGGCGCCCAAAAGCACACAATTTTATATTCAACAAACGAACCCAACACGAAAACCTGTTTTCTCCTAGCACCATCACCATCCGATATGCATGGACCCATTTTTATTATACACTATTTCTCCGAGGCTCTTGGCATGCCTTTTAAAAACTCAATTGAAGGGCACCTGGGTGGCTCAGTCGGTTAAGCGTCTGCCTTCGGCTCAGGTCAGGATCTCAGGGTCCTGGGATCGAGCCCCACGTCATGCTCCCTGCTCGGTGGGAAGCCTGCTTCTCCCTCTCCCTCTGCTGCTCTCTCACTCACGCTCTCTCTCTCAAATAAATGAATAAAATTTAAAAAAATAAAAGAAATAAAAATAAAACCTCAATTGCAGGTAAAACTCAACCAAGGCCAGTTTTCGAAAAACTTCTGACAGAAACATGACGTGAAACATAAGATGGAGATGTGCCAATTGAAGTTGCTGTACAAGTTGCCCCAAGAAGAGCACGAGTCATTGATTCCTTGAAGTACTCCTCGACGGGGGGCAAATGTCATACGCAACAGTCCTGTCTTGCCTTGCTCTGCCAGTTGGCAGGTGACATTTTAACCTCTAACCAACCACAGCAAGACAATTCAAAATTAAGGTTGACACTTTGTCCTTTAACTAGTTCCAACGTACTGCAGGGGCTTCACTGCCTGATGTTACACCATATGTGCAAACTCCAGACACAGCAGGCGGGGGTAAGCAGGACGCCTCTGTACTTTGCCATTCTCCTGCTTCCTGTTGTTTTTGGAGCAACCCTAACTTTAGCTAAACATAACCCCTTTGGGTGAATCATTTTTAGTAAGAGAATCCGCCTTATAGCAGAGTTCACTGTATGTTGACTGTATTTCGAAAGCAGGGCCATCTCTGGAATGCATAAGAACCCACTGGCTTGGTATTTTGCAGTCTTTATGAAACTGGCCCATTTTATGAAAAATTTCATAAAATAAAATTACTGACCACTTAAGTTTTTATGCATAAAACCCCAAACAATTATGGAATGAATAACAGGAAGAATTCTTTTGGAAGCTTTTTTTTTTTTTTAACTCGTCTACCATTAAGCAATAGTGACAAATGGCAGGTTCTTCAAAACCTTTTCCATAACTCGAGTCATTTTTTCTTTCTAAATTTACTCTAAATCTTGAGTAATGGGATGTATTTACTTACTTGTGCCCTCAAGAGGTTCTAGTCAGAAAAAAACTCTTTTAGGTTTTACGTTCATAATTATCTTTTGGCAGGTAGGAGAAATATATATGAGAAAGGAGAGAATATCAAACTGCTAATAATAAACTATATCCTTAGCTTAATGTCAGTGACTCTTGCCAAGCAGAGTTCATGAAAAGCATGTACAAAGGGGGGGAAAGTTACTTTTAAAAATATACATAACTTCCCCAGTGATCTTTCCCCTTGAGTTTTCTGTAAAATAAAACATTTAGCTCTATATCATTCCAAAAATTCTGTACATAGCTTAAAGAGGGAAGCATAAATCTCATGGGTCTCAGATTCACTTCCTGTTGCCTTCCTTCATTGTACATTTAAAGATAATCAGTAAAAACTGATTTCTCTTTGTAAGCATTTTCCTGTCCTGCCAGAAATAATAGCATTCCCTGCCCTAAAATGAAGGAAAAATGGAAAGTAATATTAACCATAAGAGGAGAAAAAGAAACTGCTTAAGCATTTTTCCTTAGCCAAGTGAAACACAAACAGCAAATCAAGTTTACTCTTAAAGAAAAACAAATTTTAAATACTCCTGGCATTAATTCTATTTCTGAAATCTGTGGTATCAAAAAGTTTTCAAATTCTGGATTTCTATCTCGGCTTTCAATGACCTCTTTGTGTTTTCTAATCATTTTACTATATTTCTATATGAATGTATATATATTCACATACATACATACGCATATATATATATATATATATATCATACACATGACTTTAGCTCAATGTTGAACACTGAAACACCAAAGAAAGGACAGTTAAGTCCCCCAAACTGCTCCTAGGGCGGAGTGAGATGCAAAACTTCAGGGAAAAACACAGATGAGAACAGCATTAATCCAGTACAGGAATAAAGAACTGCAAGCAACTCTGTCATTTGTTTTAAAACACAAACCTTTTTGGCCCCTTGCCTTTTTAGTGCAAGGATTTTCTTATTCAAAATGTTACTTGAAAGTGTTCTATTAAAATAACCCGGGGTGCCTGGGTGGCTCAGTTGGTTAAGCGACTGCCTTCGGCTCAGGTCATGATCCTGGAGTTCCAAGATCGAGTCCCACATCGGGCTCCCTGCTCGGCGGGGAGTCTGCTTCTCCCTCTGACCCTCTCCCCTCTCATGCTCTCTCTCTCTCTCATTCTCTCTCTCAAATAAATAAATAAAATCTTTAAAAAAATAAAAAAATAAAAAAATAAAATAAAATAAAATAACCCGCAATCATGTGTTGGGGTTTCTCCAACAGGGTCTATCTGAGACCTATCCATTTCAATTTTTTTTTTCTTCTGGATTCTTCTTCTGGATTTTTCACAAAAGACTGTAAGTAAACCCCACATCGAAGAGGAACAGACTTTTACTTTGTAATGAAGTTACAAATACATTTTATACATTTTCCTGGCTTCCTATTTCCCTTCATTCTGTGCTATCTACAGGTTGTCATATTTTACCAGGACGGACAATAAATCAGACAAGTTCAGCCCGTCAGTTTGAAGAATGGAAGTGAAAAGCGCAGTGGAAAATATATAAAATATAATTAAAACCATATGACCAGAGATATTGAAGTAATACTTGTTGGAGGAAACCCAAGTAAAAATCAAACCTTTTCTGGTGTTAGTGAGACTCTCCAGTCCATTTGGGACAAGCACTCAGTATTCGCTATTTTTTTCTTTCTTCACAGCAAGAGCATCCAGGGAAGTTAAATCCTAACAAGATAATTAAGCCTACAGCTGTATTTGTAGCAGAATGAAATCCATAGTTGTTCATGTAAAACTGATCTCTCATTTAAAACCGTAATCATTTATTTAGAAATATAGTTTAAGGTTCATCAAGGGTCAATTTTATACCTGCCAAAGAGTATTAAAGGCTTATGACAGCAATGTTGACTCAAAAACCTTTTCTACTTTTCATCTCTAAAGACCTGAAGATGCCAGTAAGACACAGATAATCTAATTGCTTACTGTCGAACAAGGAGAGCAGGAAGTTATAAAATCTAAACTATCTCCCCTACTACATTATAAACAATCTCCATGTTACCACCTCATATAGGTTGTACTTAGGAGGCCAATGACATATATATGTCTAAGGATGTACAGAAATTAAGATCTTTTCAAGTTTTAAAGCTATTCCAGTAAAAAAAAAAAAAAAAAATCATTGACTCTGTCAGTCTATCACCAAAGCCATCCCATGTCTATTTCTCCAGAGCATTCCAAGTGGCAATTATAAGGATTTCAGCAGACGACCACTACATCATTTTCAATATTGCTTTGGGATTCCAGGAAACAAGTCAAACTGAACAAGTCACTTACCCCCCAGAAACTGAATTCCTCCAGCCACTCTTCCCACCGTCCTGGAGATGAGCTCCGACACACAGCAACCCATGAGGGCAGTGAGAGCCACCAGGAGGAGGAGGCCACAGCCCAGGCCCGTCACGATGGTACAGATCCTCCATTCTGCACTGGGGATGCCCTGGAAGGAGGCGTAGCGCCCACATTCCTCCACCATCACCATCATCTGCCGGCTCTCATCATGCACAGGATAGGAGCACCTCCGGAAAGTACCGAAGGACACAGACTTGCCCAACTGTGATCCCCAGAGCCAGTAAGGCATGAAGAATCCCACACAGGAGGTGGCAGCACAAAGAAAGGAGAGCAAAGCCCAGATCACCCCGGTACAAGTCAGGCTGGATGCCATCTTTCAACAGGGCAACGGGGACCCACAGTAACTGTTCTGGGACTGCAGGAGTGAGGGAAGGCGTGAAACCACCAGGGAATGGCAGGTAGTCCACACTTCGGTAATGGGGGGTGTCTAGCAACAGAAGGGATCTTCAGTCTTCCTGGCCATCAACTTTCCAACCTCTGTGGTAAGGACGATGGTCCCTGGCAAGACAATAAATAAATATTAAAAGTTAAATGTTTTTAGAGAAACGATAACACCAATTCAGTTGGGCTTCAACTCTCAATGAATAAACATTCAAACTTGCCTCAACACTTCAAAAGTGGGAAGAACTAATTCTCCCTAGAAACTTGTCCACAATTCAAGTTTTGTCAAACTAGCTCAAAGCTTTTTCATGTCTTTATCTCCCATAAATGCTCCCAAATTAACTCTGACAGCTATTTACTTAAAGAAATGCATGGCTTCTATTTGCCAAGTCAGTGAATTTATTTCACATGCTTGCAGTAAAAGTAATATAGCATTTTTACTAGCAGTAAACATGATTCCAAATATTAGAATAAAGTGAACCATGCCATGGTTTGTTTATTTGGCTTGCAAGTTCATGCTCATAATTTGTAGCAACTTTTCCATGTCCCTTTAAGGTGCATTAACTCTGCACGAGCCCAAACAAAATAATTAGGATAATTTTCACAGTGGCCGAGCACCATAAATTCAACAAATACTAGGGACTGTCTAGGCACATAGAATGGATGGAACTATTGGTCATTCCCCGTACTCATTCAGTAGTATTTGTGAATTCCCGCAGTCCTAACTCCCTTCTTTCTCCTAGTGGAAATGAAAGAAAGGCTGTGTATGACTTCCTTCTGATTCATTGGTTCCAATAAAATTGTTAGGACTATCTCTCCCGCTGAACGATTGTCAGTGTCTAATCTGAAAAGTAATCCACACTTTCCAGTACTCCACATGGAACCCCAGTCATTCAAATAGTTCAACCGCATTGACTTCCACCCCTCCCTTCCTTTCAAAAGGAGTTCTTGAACCATTTCCCACACTTTCCATAAAGAAATGAATACAGAAGCAGAGCCATGCACCCCACAGTTCCATTCCCAGAACCTGTAACTCCAGCTTCTCAGTGTCCACAGCAAATTCCCTCTCCCTCGCCTCTCCCCTTAACCCAACCCTCACCCCTACCGTTTCCTCCCCACCCGCCGCCCCATTTCCAGTCCAGTGTGTCACTCCAGGGAAGCTCCAACTACTTTTTTTCTTTTTTAATCTTGTCAACTGCGGTCAGCGTCAGCGTTAGCCGCTGAACTTGGTCTGCCTGGGCCATGAGGCTGGGGGAGATGCGGGGGGACGGGGGGGGGGCAGCCTGGGGGGAAGAAGGCTCTCATCTGGAGCTAGGGTGAGGCGCCCCGAGGTGAGGCCAAGCCCATAGTCGGCCCCTCGCAATGGCCCCACCCTGGACGACACCCTATGATCCCTGAGCCCCGAAGGGGGAAGAGGGGCATTTTCCTGCCGGCCCGCCCGAAGGGAGGGGAAAGCACGGGAAGGCAGCACCCCCCGGAGGCAGCCGCCGACACCGGACGCGGCGGCAGGGAAAGCAGACCGCGCCGCGGGGCTCAGGAAGTCCGGAGCCGGGAGCAGCCCGACTCCGGCGGCGGGGGAGCAGGGGGCGCGGGGAGAGAGCGGAGCCCGCGGCGCCGGGCAGCCAGCGCTCTACTCACACGGCTGGCGGGCGGCGGCCGAGGCGCGCACACAACTTGCCGTCTTCCGCTGGCGGAACATCCACGGCGCAGAAGAGCGTCCTTCCTCCTCGCCGCTGTCCTAACAGCCGCGGCCACCCCGGGCCCGCCTCGGGGCAGAGAACGGCGTCCGGCCGGAGGCGGAGGGTCTCCCGAAGGCCCGGCTGCGCCGCCACCCGCGGAGCACCCGCTGCCGGCGCTCTCCGGCGGCGGCTCGGGCGGAGCGCGGTGGCCACGCGCGGGGCGCCCGGGATCGCACGCAGAGGAACAGAGCTGCCTTTGGCAGGCGAGGCACGCACCGCCTCCTCCCCTCGGCGGCCCGGCCCTCCTCTTTCTCCTGTCCCCTCCCCTCCCGCGCCCGGGGACCCACGGCCGGCGGAACGGGGACGCGGCGCGGCCGCGCGGGACTCGGGAGTCCCCGCCCGTCCCGGGGGCAGCTCGAGCGGCTCCCCCAGCCCGCGCCCCCTCCCGCCCTCTACTCGCCGCGACTCCTGCCAAGGGGAGGGCGGGGAGGCACGCAGACGGAGAAGTAGGGGAGAAAGTTGCCGGTCCTCTCGGTGCTCCCGAGGGGCCGCGGGAGACCAGACACGTTCCCTGGTTGCCTTTCTGGGTCTGGGGTTTGCGGTTGAAGCGCCCGGCTCCTACCGGCGGTGTAGATGAAAAGGAGGGCCTTAAAACTGGGTAAAGTGACCCTTTGGAGCTTTGAGGAGATCCTTGGGATGTGGCCACTTTGGAAGGAGTGAGAAAAGCCAGTGTGGACTGAGAGATAAGAGCGGGAAGCCTAAGGCTCAGGGATTCTGCCTGGCAAGCGTCTTTTCAGACATGCCAGGGAGAAGGCGGGGGAGGCTTCCAGCGAGCGAGCCTCTCCCAACAGATAGCCTTTCTGGGAACCTCTTTCAAGCCATCGTATTCTCTCTCTCCCTCTCTCTCTTTCTCTTTCTCTCTCTCTCTCTCTGTCTTTCCCGCTCCCTCTCTTCCCTTCTCCCCCACCTTCCCTTCCGTTCCATCCCTCCATCCAATCACTCTTGTAATCAATAATTTAGATTTCTTTTTTTGCTTGTCATTAGCGCTCACCCCTTTCGAAGTTTAGAGCTACATTCAGTCTCAGTTAAAGACAGTATTTGAAGAATCCCGCCGTCTGGGAATAGCAGTATGTAAAGCAGATACTTCTCCAGTTAGTCTGTGAAGTGCTTTTTCACAAAGTAGTTAGAAGTAATAAATGGGTAGGTATATATAATAATTCATAGTAAATTTTCAAATTGCATCATTTTAGTTAGCCGTAATGGTGTACATTCTTCCCACAACCACAGCTGGAGATATGTGTTCTCTCATTATCATATTGAAAGGATTTGAGGAATCACTTCCAACCCTTTTGAGGTCATATAGAACTTTTTCAGAATATGGTGAGACTGGTAAGCCTCTCTGGAAAAAAAAAAAAAAAAAATATATATATATATATATATATATATATATATACATACATATTTAGCTTTATCATAGTGGTTCTCAAGGGGAGAAGGGAGACTATGCCTCCTAGGGAACATTTGGCAAGGTCTGGAGATTTTTTTTCTAAAGATTTTATTTATTTATTTGAGAGAGAAAGCGTACAAAGGGAGGTAGGGAGAGGGACAAGCAGACCCTGCGCTGAACACGGAGCCCAACCTGGGTTCAATCCCACCACCCTGAGATGGTGACCTGAGCCGAAATCAAAAGTCAAATGCTCAACTGACTGAGCCACCCAGGCGCCTCTGGAGAGGTTTTGATTATCATGAGGAGGGAGGTACTACCAGCACCTAATGGTTAGAGGCCAGGGATTCCGCTAAACACCTTATAATGCAGAGGACAACCCCTCAGAATTACCTAGCCCAAAATGCAAATATTGCTGAGGTTAAGAAAACCTGTTTCAGTGAAATGTCAGGTGGTTCCCTGTTCCCCTGTAACCCATCCAAGAATCCCAGGTTCAGAATCCCTGATTCAAGTGATTTAAATTGTCTCATACAAATCACTGGTTACTGAGTTCCATGATGGCTCAGATGATGGGTCTGACTTCCAGTTATATACCACGCCCTTAGCTATTACCCAGAGCCTTCAGATCTGTATAATGTGAAGGTAGAAGATAGAACCATATAAAGACAAAATTACAATCATGAGACTTGGACTCACCCTCCACACAACCTGCTGGGGAAATTGGTCCAGGACATTTCTCAAGTTTGGAGGAATTTTAAGCGCTGAGGTGGATGGCTGGGATTACATCCTTGTTGTGTCAATCCCTATACTAACTTTTCTTATTAGATTACTTTATCTAGTCCTCAAAAAAAGAAGGAAAAAAAAAACTATGAAGAAGGTGTAATTATTATTTTATAGAGAGGTTAGGTATTTTGCCCAAGACCTTACAGCTAAAATGTGGGCTTTAACTCATTATCTGCTTTCTATTAAATAGAGTAAAATGCTCTTGGAGAGATTCTGCCTAAAATGAAAAAGAAGATAGAGGAAGAGGTTGAATTTTTTAAAGATCTATTAAGATGTAATATTAATTATTTGTGAAAGTATAGTATGTTATATATTAGGACTCAAATTTCTAAATTAGATTAATGCATTTGGACAAATGGTGACCTTTCCAAGCCTGAGTGCTCTCATTTGTAAAAAGAGACTGTAATAGATGGTTTATTTTGGTGAAAGAGGGGGCAGGGGAAGGGCAGAGAGAGAGAATCTCAAGCAGACTCCGTGCTGAGCAATGCTCAACAGAATGAGCCACCTAGGCGCTGCTGTAATAGATGGTTTTTAACATTCTTCTAGCTCATGACTTCTAGCATCATGATTATAGAATTATTCATATATTTGAGGAGGAGTCTAGGAGTCATTTTACAGATGAGGGAGCAGAGGCTTAGAATCTTTCTGGTGTGTTAACCAAAGCTGAGTCTAGAATCAATGTATCCTGATTTCTCTTCTCATTCCACCATGTAATTATCTTCCCAAACTATAAAATCTTCTGAATTACTCCTTGGGTTCTTGTATGTATATTTTATAGGCAAAATGCATTATAATGTCTTTAAAACCCTTGTATTAAATTTGCACCTTCAAAGGATCTTTAAATTATTTCCCAGCCAGAAGCTCCCACATAGCAAAGGCTGCGTATACCTCTTATTCCGGGTTTGAGTTTCTAGTACGTTGGGATAGTAGTCTCATTGAGTCATAAGATGAGATCACGAAGCTGTAAAGCATCTATGACAACACTCTTGGTTGGCTATCCAAGATTAACTCCCAACTCCATGTCCTTGTTCACTAGGTGAATAACTCCCTTCCAACCTCCCTTAAAGCTAGTGGTAACCACATGACCCTTTTAACCAACGAGTCTACTGAGGAGGCCTCAGGGAAGATTGTATTCTCTGATAAAAGAGAACGGCTGTCTTTGGACACATTCTTGAAGGATGAGGTGTTTGGAGCTGTGGCAGCCTTCTTACAACCATGAAGGGAATCACAGAAATATAATCCCAGCACCCTAACATGGTGGAGCTACACATCTCCTTTTGAATTTTTTTAAAAAGTAAATTATATATTGTTAATATGGTTTAAATTACTGTCATTTGAATCTTATGCTTGTAGTTGCTGGAAGCATTCCTAATCGATAAAGCACCATACAGGTAAGACATATGTTCCCTGACAGGAAATACAGCATTGTACCCGAGCGCTTTGCAGTTAAAGATAAATATTCAGTAATTGAACATTAACTGAGGGAATTAATGAACAAGTCAATACCATTGTGATTATTATCCTTGTTCCAGTGCAGCCTACAGAGTGCATATTTAATTTTTAAACAAATAGGGTGTGCCATGTAAAGTTAGGGAAGGAGTATGATAGTGGGATAGAGGAAACACTATGGAATCAATCACTTCTGACCATTGGGGAGAGGTTGGAAAGGGACCTCTTCAGTTGACATTTGCGATGAAAGCTACAGTTCAGCTGATACAATGCCCATATCCAACCCCCTTCTTCTATCTCTTTCTCTCCAATAGAAGCAGTGAAAGCGAAAATCTCCACTGCCCAGCCTCCCTTGATGTTTGAGCGGCCATGTGCCGGTGCTTGCCAGTGAGATAGAAGTGGAGTGGTGCTGGCCCCCTCCATCCTCTTCCTCTTTCTTCCAGCCTAGAAAACAGATGTAATGGCACCAGAAGCGCAGAAGCTATTCTTCAGCCATGAGGTGAGATGATGATGACAAAAGCCAACACAGTAAGAATGATGGAGTAAAATGGCACCAAGAGTCTGGATGCTTGGTCTTCTCACTAGGCTGCTCTATTACCCTCAGACACCCTTAGCTGTTTAAGTCCCTGTTACTGGCAACAAACACGCACCCGCTAGACTATTGAAATGACCTGTTCTTTTGTAATCCAGGAGCCAGCATCATGGGAAAGTGGATTCGACACAGAGTGAGGGGGCACGAAGCAGAGCAAAGAAAGGACAGAATAGTGCCGGGGGACGATTCTTTCTCTAGCAAATTTTGTAAACTGTGTTCATGGCTATTCCTGTGGGCATTCATGGTCTATAGCACGTATTGGAGAAGGTGTGGACCCTTCTTAACATCTGGCAATAGAAACAGGAATAGCCATGAACACAGTTTACAAAATACCTCCCATTAAAGTCTTAACCTTGAGAAATTAAAAAAAGACAGAAATTCCCAGCATTATCAAATGACCGGCTACCAGAAGGACCTCCGGATACAGGCCAGCAAGAGAGAGATGCGGGAAGCTATAGGGTGTAAAAGAGAATCAGGGCATAACAAAAGTGAGGCTCTAAATAGAGCCCGGGAAGAGAGATTGCAACTGTTCCTGGCCTAGAGCTTATCAGTTCTCTATCAGAATAGGTCATTTGCTCCCTCCACAGATGCAGGGAAACGCCTGAAGAGAGGCTCCACTGGCTGAAAACTAATCGCAGTTCTCAGGACAGAGCGTGTAAAATAAACAATTGGCAATCATGGTAAGTTCATTCTTTTTGCCGTTTCCTTCCTTTGTTCATTCCTGAACTACCCTTGCCCTTCATGACTCTCTCTCTCTCTCTTTTTAAAAGAATTTATTTATTTATTAGAGAGAGAGAGAGCACATGCATGGGGGGGAGGGGCAGAGGGAGAAGCAGACTCCCCGCTGAGTAGGGAGCCCCGATGTGGGGCTCGATCCCAGGACCCTGGGATCATGATCTGAGCTGAAGGCAAATGCTTAACCGACTGAGCTTGGTTGCCCCATGAATCTCTTCTCAAGACAAATTTAAATGTGTATTGCTATGGTATTTTACTGCATTGTGTCCATCTTATATAGAGGGGGAAAAAATCTCACAGGACGAGTGACCTCTCAGGTTTCCTGGTCTCCATTTCAAGTAGTCTCGGAGTGAGATCATGGATTGCTTTTAGAAGGCTCTTTCTCCTTGCGTACATGGTTATGCATAAATTTAACCATAGCTGCCCTAACATCCTATTATAGGAGGATTGCCTATGTCATTTTCTATGAGCTGTCTGTCATGGGTTTGATAGACTCAAGACCCCTCTTCCCTGTAGAAATTGTGTATGTCTAGTTATGTACAGTTTCTAAACATAGTGATTTGTATGACTGTATTCCCTAGGAACTCTCATGGAAATAAGGTGCAGAGAGTCCGTGACCTGCTCCCAGGGGTGCTGTCTGCATTATTCATTTAAAGTTTGCAAACTACTTTGGCAATCTAAAGTGCCATATAATTTCTCTATGTTATTCTTTTATGAATTAAAGCAGCATACAAATTTTAAATCAATAACTTATTCATAAGAAGCAAAAAATGTGAAGTGTTAAATTGCATTTAACATAGCAAATATTTCACATTAAGCCATCAAAATGGAAAATGTCCATAATACATTACATATATTTTTTGCTAATTGACCCAGTAAGCATTTTCAAGTAGTACATAATTATGTTTAATACTGAATCGGTGTCATGTGTTTGCCACTTTTAAATTTTTCTTTTTTCTTTTTGTATCAAATTCATCTCAGGCTTTTTCAGTGTTATGATTATGTCTTATGGGTTTTTAAGAACTTTCCAGAATATGTAGAAAGAGGATATAATGAATTCTATAGAAAGAGATAAGATTTTTTTTGTACTAATATTTGCTACCAATCACTCATACCTTCTGAGAGAATTCACAAAGATGTGTTTCTGCAACATTTTAAATTTGTAAATCCCCCCTTCATCAAAATAAGATGCATCACAAGTATTGAATATACTAATAGAATGATCTAAGAGAAGAAAACCAAAATTTAAACAGTTAATTTAGTATTATAACACAAAGAGAGGTTAACAAATGCTGGTTTTTCTGAGGTACATAATTTCACATTACAGCCATTGTGAAATGGTAGAGGAGAAATGCTTTTTCCCCATTTCTCTAGTTTTCCTCAGGAGAAATTTTTCTTAAATGCACCTGGTCTCTCTCCACTCATCCAAGCAGCTGGGGGAATTGGAGGCTCGGGGAGGAAGCCCCTTTGTGTGCTCGGTTAGTACTACCCTTCTCTTACGGGTGAATCTCCCACATAAGGCAAGATTCTAGAGAGGCAGAGTCTGGGAGAGTTCTGCTGAGCTCCGGGACCCACTTAGCAGGCCCGTTTGCCCCTCACCAAGCTACATCCTCCACCTTAGCCTCTAACAGTAATAACCATAATCTTCTGATCTCCGTCTGCCACTTTTTCCCCTTCATTTGTCCAGATTGCATCGGGGAAGAGATGCACTATTTATTGGCCCCTGTCAGAGATCCTAATAGGAACTATCACAAACTGAACGTAAACATGTGGAAATACTAATTAAACATGACTATTTTGTGACTAATATGGCAGCAACACCAGGTCTGTACTAATGGGGTCAGGAGAAAAGACAGGAGCTGACTTCAGCAGTTAGCAGCGAGTTGAACTGTCAAAGATTGTGTTTGGTTGACTTGCCAGCTAGAATACATGTGCACGTGTGGATGAAAGGAGAATGCTCTTTGGCTACTTCTGTCTTCCAAAGATCAATGTCCCTGTGGGTTAAAAGCTAAAGAACATAGGCGAGGTGGCCAGAAGCAGAAGATACAAGAATAAAAATAGAATTAAGAGCGGTATACAGCATCGACCATTTCAGCCGACAGACAGACGTTAGAAGTGTTGGGGGGTTGCTAACAGCAGTGGGTAGGGAGGAGAGAGGAAGGAGGGAGGGGGGAGAGAGGAAGGAGGGAGGGGGGA